>NC_079170.1:30000-317500 GCF_947568905.1 Ostrea edulis
CTTCTAATTTTAGATTCGGAATTTCTATTCTATTTTTAGAAAAAAATCAAACTAAAAAATCAAAGCGCTTGGTCTTCCTATAACCCTAACCCTAACCCTAACCCTAACCTTATACCCTGTACCTTACACCCTGTACCTTATACCCTGTACCTTACACCCTGTACCTTATACCCTGTACCCTACACCCTGTACCCTATACCTTACACCCTGTACCCTTTACCTTACACCCTGTACCTTATTCCTTGTGCATTTTCATACTGTGAATCTATCATATTATACTAAGAAATCTTTAGATATTTGGACAAAGCCAGTCAAATAGAGGATAATCTCTAAAATGTTTGTGCAATTACCTATTCTATATGTACTACTCGGGCCATGATTTATGAAAACATCTTCAATTATTATGTGCAGTGCTCAACATAGTGATAATATCGATCCGTACTATGCATGTCCAAAGCACGTTAAATTGGGATAAATATTTATTAATACCAGTACATGTACATTTTAAATGTCTACAAATTACTGCCACTGTGTGTTGTTTGTCACATATCTAAAATATCTTTTTCATCCAAAACAACCTGTATTAGCACGAATTGAAACAGCAATCTATATATTGCAAACGCCATGCAATGACTTCGAAATTCATGTGATTATCCTATAATGCAATTGCTCCTATTCATATCTTCTAATTTTAGATTCGGAATTTCTATTCTATTTTTAGAAAAAAATCAAACTAAAAAATCAAAGCGCTTGGTCTTCCTATAACCCTAACCCTAACCCTAACCCTAACCTTATACCCTGTACCTTACACCCTGTACCTTATACCCTGTACCTTACACCCTGTACCTTATACCCTGTACCCTACACCCTGTACCCTATACCTTACACCCTGTACCCTTTACCTTACACCCTGTACCTTATTCCTTGTGCATTTTCATACTGTGAATCTATCATATTATACTAAGAAATCTTTAGATATTTGGACAAAGCCAGTCAAATAGAGGATAATCTCTAAAATGTTTGTGCAATTACCTATTCTATATGTACTACTCGGGCCATGATTTATGAAAACATCTTCAATTATTATGTGCAGTGCTCAACATAGTGATAATATCGATCCGTACTATGCATGTCCAAAGCACGTTAAATTGGGATAAATATTTATTAATACCAGTACATGTACATTTTAAATGTCTACAAATTACTGCCACTGTGTGTTGTTTGTCACATATCTAAAATATCTTTTTCATCCAAAACAACCTGTATTAGCACGAATTGAAACAGCAATCTATATATTGCAAACGCCATGCAATGACTTCGAAATTCATGTGATTATCCTATAATGCAATTGCTCCTATTCATATCTTCTAATTTTAGATTCGGAATTTCTATTCTATTTTTAGAAAAAAATCAAACTAAAAAATCAAAGCGCTTGGTCTTCCTATAACCCTAACCCTAACCCTAACCCTAACCTTATACCCTGTACCTTACACCCTGTACCTTATACCCTGTACCTTACACCCTGTACCTTATACCCTGTACCCTACACCCTGTACCCTATACCTCACACCCTGTACCCTTTACCTTACACCCTGTACCTTATTCCTTGTGCATTTTCATACTGTGAATCTATCATATTATACTAAGAAATCTTTAGATATTTGGACAAAGCCAGTCAAATAGAGGATAATCTCTAAAATGTTTGTGCAATTACCTATTCTATATGTACTACTCGGGCCATGATTTATGAAAACATCTTCAATTATTATGTGCAGTGCTCAACATAGTGATAATATCGATCCGTACTATGCATGTCCAAAGCACGTTAAATTGGGATAAATATTTATTAATACCAGTACATGTACATTTTAAATGTCTACAAATTACTGCCACTGTGTGTTGTTTGTCACATATCTAAAATATCTTTTTCATCCAAAACAACCTGTATTAGCACGAATTGAAACAGCAATCTATATATTGCAAACGCCATGCAATGACTTCGAAATTCATGTGATTATCCTATAATGCAATTGCTCCTATTCATATCTTCTAATTTTAGATTCGGAATTTCTATTCTATTTTTAGAAAAAAATCAAACTAAAAAATCAAAGCGCTTGGTCTTCCTATAACCCTAACCCTAACCCTAACCTTATACCCTGTACCTTACACCCTGTACCTTATACCCTGTACCTTACACCCTGTACCTTATACCCTGTACCCTACACCCTGTACCCTATACCTTACACCCTGTACCCTTTACCTTACACCCTGTACCTTATTCCTTGTGCATTTTCATACTGTGAATCTATCATATTATACTAAGAAATCTTTAGATATTTGGACAAAGCCAGTCAAATAGAGGATAATCTCTAAAATGTTTGTGCAATTACCTATTCTATATGTACTACTCGGGCCATGATTTATGAAAACATCTTCAATTATTATGTGCAGTGCTCAACATAGTGATAATATCGATCCGTACTATGCATGTCCAAAGCACGTTAAATTGGGATAAATATTTATTAATACCAGTACATGTACATTTTAAATGTCTACAAATTACTGCCACTGTGTGTTGTTTGTCACATATCTAAAATATCTTTTTCATCCAAAACAACCTGTATTAGCACGAATTGAAACAGCAATCTATATATTGCAAACGCCATGCAATGACTTCGAAATTCATGTGATTATCCTATAATGCAATTGCTCCTATTCATATCTTCTAATTTTAGATTCGGAATTTCTATTCTATTTTTAGAAAAAAATCAAACTAAAAAATCAAAGCGCTTGGTCTTCCTATAACCCTAACCCTAACCCTAACCCTAACCTTATACCCTGTACCTTACACCCTGTACCTTATACCCTGTACCTTACACCCTGTACCTTATACCCTGTACCCTACACCCTGTACCCTATACCTTACACCCTGTACCCTTTACCTTACACCCTGTACCTTATTCCTTGTGCATTTTCATACTGTGAATCTATCATATTATACTAAGAAATCTTTAGATATTTGGACAAAGCCAGTCAAATAGAGGATAATCTCTAAAATGTTTGTGCAATTACCTATTCTATATGTACTACTCGGGCCATGATTTATGAAAACATCTTCAATTATTATGTGCAGTGCTCAACATAGTGATAATATCGATCCGTACTATGCATGTCCAAAGCACGTTAAATTGGGATAAATATTTATTAATACCAGTACATGTACATTTTAAATGTCTACAAATTACTGCCACTGTGTGTTGTTTGTCACATATCTAAAATATCTTTTTCATCCAAAACAACCTGTATTAGCACGAATTGAAACAGCAATCTATATATTGCAAACGCCATGCAATGACTTCGAAATTCATGTGATTATCCTATAATGCAATTGCTCCTATTCATATCTTCTAATTTTAGATTCGGAATTTCTATTCTATTTTTAGAAAAAAATCAAACTAAAAAATCAAAGCGCTTGGTCTTCCTATAACCCTAACCCTAACCCTAACCCTAACCTTATACCCTGTACCTTACACCCTGTACCTTATACCCTGTACCTTACACCCTGTACCTTATACCCTGTACCCTACACCCTGTACCCTATACCTTACACCCTGTACCCTTTACCTTACACCCTGTACCTTATTCCTTGTGCATTTTCATACTGTGAATCTATCATATTATACTAAGAAATCTTTAGATATTTGGACAAAGCCAGTCAAATAGAGGATAATCTCTAAAATGTTTGTGCAATTACCTATTCTATATGTACTACTCGGGCCATGATTTATGAAAACATCTTCAATTATTATGTGCAGTGCTCAACATAGTGATAATATCGATCCGTACTATGCATGTCCAAAGCACGTTAAATTGGGATAAATATTTATTAATACCAGTACATGTACATTTTAAATGTCTACAAATTACTGCCACTGTGTGTTGTTTGTCACATATCTAAAATATCTTTTTCATCCAAAACAACCTGTATTAGCACGAATTGAAACAGCAATCTATATATTGCAAACGCCATGCAATGACTTCGAAATTCATGTGATTATCCTATAATGCAATTGCTCCTATTCATATCTTCTAATTTTAGATTCGGAATTTCTATTCTATTTTTAGAAAAAAATCAAACTAAAAAATCAAAGCGCTTGGTCTTCCTATAACCCTAACCCTAACCCTAACCCTAACCTTATACCCTGTACCTTACACCCTGTACCTTATACCCTGTACCTTACACCCTGTACCTTATACCCTGTACCCTACACCCTGTACCCTATACCTTACACCCTGTACCCTTTACCTTACACCCTGTACCTTATTCCTTGTGCATTTTCATACTGTGAATCTATCATATTATACTAAGAAATCTTTAGATATTTGGACAAAGCCAGTCAAATAGAGGATAATCTCTAAAATGTTTGTGCAATTACCTATTCTATATGTACTACTCGGGCCATGATTTATGAAAACATCTTCAATTATTATGTGCAGTGCTCAACATAGTGATAATATCGATCCGTACTATGCATGTCCAAAGCACGTTAAATTGGGATAAATATTTATTAATACCAGTACATGTACATTTTAAATGTCTACAAATTACTGCCACTGTGTGTTGTTTGTCACATATCTAAAATATCTTTTTCATCCAAAACAACCTGTATTAGCACGAATTGAAACAGCAATCTATATATTGCAAACGCCATGCAATGACTTCGAAATTCATGTGATTATCCTATAATGCAATTGCTCCTATTCATATCTTCTAATTTTAGATTCGGAATTTCTATTCTATTTTTAGAAAAAAATCAAACTAAAAAATCAAAGCGCTTGGTCTTCCTATAACCCTAACCCTAACCCTAACCCTAACCTTATACCCTGTACCTTACACCCTGTACCTTATACCCTGTACCTTACACCCTGTACCTTATACCCTGTACCCTACACCCTGTACCCTATACCTTACACCCTGTACCCTTTACCTTACACCCTGTACCTTATTCCTTGTGCATTTTCATACTGTGAATCTATCATATTATACTAAGAAATCTTTAGATATTTGGACAAAGCCAGTCAAATAGAGGATAATCTCTAAAATGTTTGTGCAATTACCTATTCTATATGTACTACTCGGGCCATGATTTATGAAAACATCTTCAATTATTATGTGCAGTGCTCAACATAGTGATAATATCGATCCGTACTATGCATGTCCAAAGCACGTTAAATTGGGATAAATATTTATTAATACCAGTACATGTACATTTTAAATGTCTACAAATTACTGCCACTGTGTGTTGTTTGTCACATATCTAAAATATCTTTTTCATCCAAAACAACCTGTATTAGCACGAATTGAAACAGCAATCTATATATTGCAAACGCCATGCAATGACTTCGAAATTCATGTGATTATCCTATAATGCAATTGCTCCTATTCATATCTTCTAATTTTAGATTCGGAATTTCTATTCTATTTTTAGAAAAAAATCAAACTAAAAAATCAAAGCGCTTGGTCTTCCTATAACCCTAACCCTAACCCTAACCTTATACCCTGTACCTTACACCCTGTACCTTATACCCTGTACCTTACACCCTGTACCTTATACCCTGTACCCTACACCCTGTACCCTATACCTTACACCCTGTACCCTTTACCTTACACCCTGTACCTTATTCCTTGTGCATTTTCATACTGTGAATCTATCATATTATACTAAGAAATCTTTAGATATTTGGACAAAGCCAGTCAAATAGAGGATAATCTCTAAAATGTTTGTGCAATTACCTATTCTATATGTACTACTCGGGCCATGATTTATGAAAACATCTTCAATTATTATGTGCAGTGCTCAACATAGTGATAATATCGATCCGTACTATGCATGTCCAAAGCACGTTAAATTGGGATAAATATTTATTAATACCAGTACATGTACATTTTAAATGTCTACAAATTACTGCCACTGTGTGTTGTTTGTCACATATCTAAAATATCTTTTTCATCCAAAACAACCTGTATTAGCACGAATTGAAACAGCAATCTATATATTGCAAACGCCATGCAATGACTTCGAAATTCATGTGATTATCCTATAATGCAATTGCTCCTATTCATATCTTCTAATTTTAGATTCGGAATTTCTATTCTATTTTTAGAAAAAAATCAAACTAAAAAATCAAAGCGCTTGGTCTTCCTATAACCCTAACCCTAACCCTAACCCTAACCTTATACCCTGTACCTTACACCCTGTACCTTATACCCTGTACCTTACACCCTGTACCTTATACCCTGTACCCTACACCCTGTACCCTATACCTTACACCCTGTACCCTTTACCTTACACCCTGTACCTTATTCCTTGTGCATTTTCATACTGTGAATCTATCATATTATACTAAGAAATCTTTAGATATTTGGACAAAGCCAGTCAAATAGAGGATAATCTCTAAAATGTTTGTGCAATTACCTATTCTATATGTACTACTCGGGCCATGATTTATGAAAACATCTTCAATTATTATGTGCAGTGCTCAACATAGTGATAATATCGATCCGTACTATGCATGTCCAAAGCACGTTAAATTGGGATAAATATTTATTAATACCAGTACATGTACATTTTAAATGTCTACAAATTACTGCCACTGTGTGTTGTTTGTCACATATCTAAAATATCTTTTTCATCCAAAACAACCTGTATTAGCACGAATTGAAACAGCAATCTATATATTGCAAACGCCATGCAATGACTTCGAAATTCATGTGATTATCCTATAATGCAATTGCTCCTATTCATATCTTCTAATTTTAGATTCGGAATTTCTATTCTATTTTTAGAAAAAAATCAAACTAAAAAATCAAAGCGCTTGGTCTTCCTATAACCCTAACCCTAACCCTAACCCTAACCTTATACCCTGTACCTTACACCCTGTACCTTATACCCTGTACCTTACACCCTGTACCTTATACCCTGTACCCTACACCCTGTACCCTATACCTTACACCCTGTACCCTTTACCTTACACCCTGTACCTTATTCCTTGTGCATTTTCATACTGTGAATCTATCATATTATACTAAGAAATCTTTAGATATTTGGACAAAGCCAGTCAAATAGAGGATAATCTCTAAAATGTTTGTGCAATTACCTATTCTATATGTACTACTCGGGCCATGATTTATGAAAACATCTTCAATTATTATGTGCAGTGCTCAACATAGTGATAATATCGATCCGTACTATGCATGTCCAAAGCACGTTAAATTGGGATAAATATTTATTAATACCAGTACATGTACATTTTAAATGTCTACAAATTACTGCCACTGTGTGTTGTTTGTCACATATCTAAAATATCTTTTTCATCCAAAACAACCTGTATTAGCACGAATTGAAACAGCAATCTATATATTGCAAACGCCATGCAATGACTTCGAAATTCATGTGATTATCCTATAATGCAATTGCTCCTATTCATATCTTCTAATTTTAGATTCGGAATTTCTATTCTATTTTTAGAAAAAAATCAAACTAAAAAATCAAAGCGCTTGGTCTTCCTATAACCCTAACCCTAACCCTAACCCTAACCTTATACCCTGTACCTTACACCCTGTACCTTATACCCTGTACCTTACACCCTGTACCTTATACCCTGTACCCTACACCCTGTACCCTATACCTTACACCCTGTACCCTTTACCTTACACCCTGTACCTTATTCCTTGTGCATTTTCATACTGTGAATCTATCATATTATACTAAGAAATCTTTAGATATTTGGACAAAGCCAGTCAAATAGAGGATAATCTCTAAAATGTTTGTGCAATTACCTATTCTATATGTACTACTCGGGCCATGATTTATGAAAACATCTTCAATTATTATGTGCAGTGCTCAACATAGTGATAATATCGATCCGTACTATGCATGTCCAAAGCACGTTAAATTGGGATAAATATTTATTAATACCAGTACATGTACATTTTAAATGTCTACAAATTACTGCCACTGTGTGTTGTTTGTCACATATCTAAAATATCTTTTTCATCCAAAACAACCTGTATTAGCACGAATTGAAACAGCAATCTATATATTGCAAACGCCATGCAATGACTTCGAAATTCATGTGATTATCCTATAATGCAATTGCTCCTATTCATATCTTCTAATTTTAGATTCGGAATTTCTATTCTATTTTTAGAAAAAAATCAAACTAAAAAATCAAAGCGCTTGGTCTTCCTATAACCCTAACCCTAACCCTAACCTTATACCCTGTACCTTACACCCTGTACCTTATACCCTGTACCTTACACCCTGTACCTTATACCCTGTACCCTACACCCTGTACCCTATACCTTACACCCTGTACCCTTTACCTTACACCCTGTACCTTATTCCTTGTGCATTTTCATACTGTGAATCTATCATATTATACTAAGAAATCTTTAGATATTTGGACAAAGCCAGTCAAATAGAGGATAATCTCTAAAATGTTTGTGCAATTACCTATTCTATATGTACTACTCGGGCCATGATTTATGAAAACATCTTCAATTATTATGTGCAGTGCTCAACATAGTGATAATATCGATCCGTACTATGCATGTCCAAAGCACGTTAAATTGGGATAAATATTTATTAATACCAGTACATGTACATTTTAAATGTCTACAAATTACTGCCACTGTGTGTTGTTTGTCACATATCTAAAATATCTTTTTCATCCAAAACAACCTGTATTAGCACGAATTGAAACAGCAATCTATATATTGCAAACGCCATGCAATGACTTCGAAATTCATGTGATTATCCTATAATGCAATTGCTCCTATTCATATCTTCTAATTTTAGATTCGGAATTTCTATTCTATTTTTAGAAAAAAATCAAACTAAAAAATCAAAGCGCTTGGTCTTCCTATAACCCTAACCCTAACCCTAACCCTAACCTTATACCCTGTACCT
Source organism: Ostrea edulis (assembly GCF_947568905.1). Classification (NCBI taxonomy): domain Eukaryota; kingdom Metazoa; phylum Mollusca; class Bivalvia; order Ostreida; family Ostreidae; genus Ostrea; species Ostrea edulis. The sequence continues at coordinate 38,973 of NC_079170.1, forward strand.
TACACCCTGTACCTTATACCCTGTACCTTACACCCTGTACCTTATACCCTGTACCCTACACCCTGTACCCTATACCTTACACCCTGTACCCTTTACCTTACACCCTGTACCTTATTCCTTGTGCATTTTCATACTGTGAATCTATCATATTATACTAAGAAATCTTTAGATATTTGGACAAAGCCAGTCAAATAGAGGATAATCTCTAAAATGTTTGTGCAATTACCTATTCTATATGTACTACTCGGGCCATGATTTATGAAAACATCTTCAATTATTATGTGCAGTGCTCAACATAGTGATAATATCGATCCGTACTATGCATGTCCAAAGCACGTTAAATTGGGATAAATATTTATTAATACCAGTACATGTACATTTTAAATGTCTACAAATTACTGCCACTGTGTGTTGTTTGTCACATATCTAAAATATCTTTTTCATCCAAAACAACCTGTATTAGCACGAATTGAAACAGCAATCTATATATTGCAAACGCCATGCAATGACTTCGAAATTCATGTGATTATCCTATAATGCAATTGCTCCTATTCATATCTTCTAATTTTAGATTCGGAATTTCTATTCTATTTTTAGAAAAAAATCAAACTAAAAAATCAAAGCGCTTGGTCTTCCTATAACCCTAACCCTAACCCTAACCTTATACCCTGTACCTTACACCCTGTACCTTATACCCTGTACCTTACACCCTGTACCTTATACCCTGTACCCTACACCCTGTACCCTATACCTTACACCCTGTACCCTTTACCTTACACCCTGTACCTTATTCCTTGTGCATTTTCATACTGTGAATCTATCATATTATACTAAGAAATCTTTAGATATTTGGACAAAGCCAGTCAAATAGAGGATAATCTCTAAAATGTTTGTGCAATTACCTATTCTATATGTACTACTCGGGCCATGATTTATGAAAACATCTTCAATTATTATGTGCAGTGCTCAACATAGTGATAATATCGATCCGTACTATGCATGTCCAAAGCACGTTAAATTGGGATAAATATTTATTAATACCAGTACATGTACATTTTAAATGTCTACAAATTACTGCCACTGTGTGTTGTTTGTCACATATCTAAAATATCTTTTTCATCCAAAACAACCTGTATTAGCACGAATTGAAACAGCAATCTATATATTGCAAACGCCATGCAATGACTTCGAAATTCATGTGATTATCCTATAATGCAATTGCTCCTATTCATATCTTCTAATTTTAGATTCGGAATTTCTATTCTATTTTTAGAAAAAAATCAAACTAAAAAATCAAAGCGCTTGGTCTTCCTATAACCCTAACCCTAACCCTAACCCTAACCTTATACCCTGTACCTTACACCCTGTACCTTATACCCTGTACCTTACACCCTGTACCTTATACCCTGTACCCTACACCCTGTACCCTATACCTTACACCCTGTACCCTTTACCTTACACCCTGTACCTTATTCCTTGTGCATTTTCATACTGTGAATCTATCATATTATACTAAGAAATCTTTAGATATTTGGACAAAGCCAGTCAAATAGAGGATAATCTCTAAAATGTTTGTGCAATTACCTATTCTATATGTACTACTCGGGCCATGATTTATGAAAACATCTTCAATTATTATGTGCAGTGCTCAACATAGTGATAATATCGATCCGTACTATGCATGTCCAAAGCACGTTAAATTGGGATAAATATTTATTAATACCAGTACATGTACATTTTAAATGTCTACAAATTACTGCCACTGTGTGTTGTTTGTCACATATCTAAAATATCTTTTTCATCCAAAACAACCTGTATTAGCACGAATTGAAACAGCAATCTATATATTGCAAACGCCATGCAATGACTTCGAAATTCATGTGATTATCCTATAATGCAATTGCTCCTATTCATATCTTCTAATTTTAGATTCGGAATTTCTATTCTATTTTTAGAAAAAAATCAAACTAAAAAATCAAAGCGCTTGGTCTTCCTATAACCCTAACCCTAACCCTAACCCTAACCTTATACCCTGTACCTTACACCCTGTACCTTATACCCTGTACCTTACACCCTGTACCTTATACCCTGTACCCTACACCCTGTACCCTATACCTTACACCCTGTACCCTTTACCTTACACCCTGTACCTTATTCCTTGTGCATTTTCATACTGTGAATCTATCATATTATACTAAGAAATCTTTAGATATTTGGACAAAGCCAGTCAAATAGAGGATAATCTCTAAAATGTTTGTGCAATTACCTATTCTATATGTACTACTCGGGCCATGATTTATGAAAACATCTTCAATTATTATGTGCAGTGCTCAACATAGTGATAATATCGATCCGTACTATGCATGTCCAAAGCACGTTAAATTGGGATAAATATTTATTAATACCAGTACATGTACATTTTAAATGTCTACAAATTACTGCCACTGTGTGTTGTTTGTCACATATCTAAAATATCTTTTTCATCCAAAACAACCTGTATTAGCACGAATTGAAACAGCAATCTATATATTGCAAACGCCATGCAATGACTTCGAAATTCATGTGATTATCCTATAATGCAATTGCTCCTATTCATATCTTCTAATTTTAGATTCGGAATTTCTATTCTATTTTTAGAAAAAAATCAAACTAAAAAATCAAAGCGCTTGGTCTTCCTATAACCCTAACCCTAACCCTAACCCTAACCTTATACCCTGTACCTTACACCCTGTACCTTATACCCTGTACCTTACACCCTGTACCTTATACCCTGTACCCTACACCCTGTACCCTATACCTTACACCCTGTACCCTTTACCTTACACCCTGTACCTTATTCCTTGTGCATTTTCATACTGTGAATCTATCATATTATACTAAGAAATCTTTAGATATTTGGACAAAGCCAGTCAAATAGAGGATAATCTCTAAAATGTTTGTGCAATTACCTATTCTATATGTACTACTCGGGCCATGATTTATGAAAACATCTTCAATTATTATGTGCAGTGCTCAACATAGTGATAATATCGATCCGTACTATGCATGTCCAAAGCACGTTAAATTGGGATAAATATTTATTAATACCAGTACATGTACATTTTAAATGTCTACAAATTACTGCCACTGTGTGTTGTTTGTCACATATCTAAAATATCTTTTTCATCCAAAACAACCTGTATTAGCACGAATTGAAACAGCAATCTATATATTGCAAACGCCATGCAATGACTTCGAAATTCATGTGATTATCCTATAATGCAATTGCTCCTATTCATATCTTCTAATTTTAGATTCGGAATTTCTATTCTATTTTTAGAAAAAAATCAAACTAAAAAATCAAAGCGCTTGGTCTTCCTATAACCCTAACCCTAACCCTAACCTTATACCCTGTACCTTACACCCTGTACCTTATACCCTGTACCTTACACCCTGTACCTTATACCCTGTACCCTACACCCTGTACCCTATACCTTACACCCTGTACCCTTTACCTTACACCCTGTACCTTATTCCTTGTGCATTTTCATACTGTGAATCTATCATATTATACTAAGAAATCTTTAGATATTTGGACAAAGCCAGTCAAATAGAGGATAATCTCTAAAATGTTTGTGCAATTACCTATTCTATATGTACTACTCGGGCCATGATTTATGAAAACATCTTCAATTATTATGTGCAGTGCTCAACATAGTGATAATATCGATCCGTACTATGCATGTCCAAAGCACGTTAAATTGGGATAAATATTTATTAATACCAGTACATGTACATTTTAAATGTCTACAAATTACTGCCACTGTGTGTTGTTTGTCACATATCTAAAATATCTTTTTCATCCAAAACAACCTGTATTAGCACGAATTGAAACAGCAATCTATATATTGCAAACGCCATGCAATGACTTCGAAATTCATGTGATTATCCTATAATGCAATTGCTCCTATTCATATCTTCTAATTTTAGATTCGGAATTTCTATTCTATTTTTAGAAAAAAATCAAACTAAAAAATCAAAGCGCTTGGTCTTCCTATAACCCTAACCCTAACCCTAACCTTATACCCTGTACCTTACACCCTGTACCTTATACCCTGTACCTTACACCCTGTACCTTATACCCTGTACCCTACACCCTGTACCCTATACCTTACACCCTGTACCCTTTACCTTACACCCTGTACCTTATTCCTTGTGCATTTTCATACTGTGAATCTATCATATTATACTAAGAAATCTTTAGATATTTGGACAAAGCCAGTCAAATAGAGGATAATCTCTAAAATGTTTGTGCAATTACCTATTCTATATGTACTACTCGGGCCATGATTTATGAAAACATCTTCAATTATTATGTGCAGTGCTCAACATAGTGATAATATCGATCCGTACTATGCATGTCCAAAGCACGTTAAATTGGGATAAATATTTATTAATACCAGTACATGTACATTTTAAATGTCTACAAATTACTGCCACTGTGTGTTGTTTGTCACATATCTAAAATATCTTTTTCATCCAAAACAACCTGTATTAGCACGAATTGAAACAGCAATCTATATATTGCAAACGCCATGCAATGACTTCGAAATTCATGTGATTATCCTATAATGCAATTGCTCCTATTCATATCTTCTAATTTTAGATTCGGAATTTCTATTCTATTTTTAGAAAAAAATCAAACTAAAAAATCAAAGCGCTTGGTCTTCCTATAACCCTAACCCTAACCCTAACCCTAACCTTATACCCTGTACCTTACACCCTGTACCTTATACCCTGTACCTTACACCCTGTACCTTATACCCTGTACCCTACACCCTGTACCCTATACCTTACACCCTGTACCCTTTACCTTACACCCTGTACCTTATTCCTTGTGCATTTTCATACTGTGAATCTATCATATTATACTAAGAAATCTTTAGATATTTGGACAAAGCCAGTCAAATAGAGGATAATCTCTAAAATGTTTGTGCAATTACCTATTCTATATGTACTACTCGGGCCATGATTTATGAAAACATCTTCAATTATTATGTGCAGTGCTCAACATAGTGATAATATCGATCCGTACTATGCATGTCCAAAGCACGTTAAATTGGGATAAATATTTATTAATACCAGTACATGTACATTTTAAATGTCTACAAATTACTGCCACTGTGTGTTGTTTGTCACATATCTAAAATATCTTTTTCATCCAAAACAACCTGTATTAGCACGAATTGAAACAGCAATCTATATATTGCAAACGCCATGCAATGACTTCGAAATTCATGTGATTATCCTATAATGCAATTGCTCCTATTCATATCTTCTAATTTTAGATTCGGAATTTCTATTCTATTTTTAGAAAAAAATCAAACTAAAAAATCAAAGCGCTTGGTCTTCCTATAACCCTAACCCTAACCCTAACCTTATACCCTGTACCTTACACCCTGTACCTTATACCCTGTACCTTACACCCTGTACCTTATACCCTGTACCCTACACCCTGTACCCTATACCTTACACCCTGTACCCTTTACCTTACACCCTGTACCTTATTCCTTGTGCATTTTCATACTGTGAATCTATCATATTATACTAAGAAATCTTTAGATATTTGGACAAAGCCAGTCAAATAGAGGATAATCTCTAAAATGTTTGTGCAATTACCTATTCTATATGTACTACTCGGGCCATGATTTATGAAAACATCTTCAATTATTATGTGCAGTGCTCAACATAGTGATAATATCGATCCGTACTATGCATGTCCAAAGCACGTTAAATTGGGATAAATATTTATTAATACCAGTACATGTACATTTTAAATGTCTACAAATTACTGCCACTGTGTGTTGTTTGTCACATATCTAAAATATCTTTTTCATCCAAAACAACCTGTATTAGCACGAATTGAAACAGCAATCTATATATTGCAAACGCCATGCAATGACTTCGAAATTCATGTGATTATCCTATAATGCAATTGCTCCTATTCATATCTTCTAATTTTAGATTCGGAATTTCTATTCTATTTTTAGAAAAAAATCAAACTAAAAAATCAAAGCGCTTGGTCTTCCTATAACCCTAACCCTAACCCTAACCTTATACCCTGTACCTTACACCCTGTACCTTATACCCTGTACCTTACACCCTGTACCTTATACCCTGTACCCTACACCCTGTACCCTATACCTTACACCCTGTACCCTTTACCTTACACCCTGTACCTTATTCCTTGTGCATTTTCATACTGTGAATCTATCATATTATACTAAGAAATCTTTAGATATTTGGACAAAGCCAGTCAAATAGAGGATAATCTCTAAAATGTTTGTGCAATTACCTATTCTATATGTACTACTCGGGCCATGATTTATGAAAACATCTTCAATTATTATGTGCAGTGCTCAACATAGTGATAATATCGATCCGTACTATGCATGTCCAAAGCACGTTAAATTGGGATAAATATTTATTAATACCAGTACATGTACATTTTAAATGTCTACAAATTACTGCCACTGTGTGTTGTTTGTCACATATCTAAAATATCTTTTTCATCCAAAACAACCTGTATTAGCACGAATTGAAACAGCAATCTATATATTGCAAACGCCATGCAATGACTTCGAAATTCATGTGATTATCCTATAATGCAATTGCTCCTATTCATATCTTCTAATTTTAGATTCGGAATTTCTATTCTATTTTTAGAAAAAAATCAAACTAAAAAATCAAAGCGCTTGGTCTTCCTATAACCCTAACCCTAACCCTAACCTTATACCCTGTACCTTACACCCTGTACCTTATACCCTGTACCTTACACCCTGTACCTTATACCCTGTACCCTACACCCTGTACCCTATACCTTACACCCTGTACCCTTTACCTTACACCCTGTACCTTATTCCTTGTGCATTTTCATACTGTGAATCTATCATATTATACTAAGAAATCTTTAGATATTTGGACAAAGCCAGTCAAATAGAGGATAATCTCTAAAATGTTTGTGCAATTACCTATTCTATATGTACTACTCGGGCCATGATTTATGAAAACATCTTCAATTATTATGTGCAGTGCTCAACATAGTGATAATATCGATCCGTACTATGCATGTCCAAAGCACGTTAAATTGGGATAAATATTTATTAATACCAGTACATGTACATTTTAAATGTCTACAAATTACTGCCACTGTGTGTTGTTTGTCACATATCTAAAATATCTTTTTCATCCAAAACAACCTGTATTAGCACGAATTGAAACAGCAATCTATATATTGCAAACGCCATGCAATGACTTCGAAATTCATGTGATTATCCTATAATGCAATTGCTCCTATTCATATCTTCTAATTTTAGATTCGGAATTTCTATTCTATTTTTAGAAAAAAATCAAACTAAAAAATCAAAGCGCTTGGTCTTCCTATAACCCTAACCCTAACCCTAACCTTATACCCTGTACCTTACACCCTGTACCTTATACCCTGTACCTTACACCCTGTACCTTATACCCTGTACCCTACACCCTGTACCCTATACCTTACACCCTGTACCCTTTACCTTACACCCTGTACCTTATTCCTTGTGCATTTTCATACTGTGAATCTATCATATTATACTAAGAAATCTTTAGATATTTGGACAAAGCCAGTCAAATAGAGGATAATCTCTAAAATGTTTGTGCAATTACCTATTCTATATGTACTACTCGGGCCATGATTTATGAAAACATCTTCAATTATTATGTGCAGTGCTCAACATAGTGATAATATCGATCCGTACTATGCATGTCCAAAGCACGTTAAATTGGGATAAATATTTATTAATACCAGTACATGTACATTTTAAATGTCTACAAATTACTGCCACTGTGTGTTGTTTGTCACATATCTAAAATATCTTTTTCATCCAAAACAACCTGTATTAGCACGAATTGAAACAGCAATCTATATATTGCAAACGCCATGCAATGACTTCGAAATTCATGTGATTATCCTATAATGCAATTGCTCCTATTCATATCTTCTAATTTTAGATTCGGAATTTCTATTCTATTTTTAGAAAAAAATCAAACTAAAAAATCAAAGCGCTTGGTCTTCCTATAACCCTAACCCTAACCCTAACCCTAACCTTATACCCTGTACCTTACACCCTGTACCTTATACCCTGTACCTTACACCCTGTACCTTATACCCTGTACCCTACACCCTGTACCCTATACCTTACACCCTGTACCCTTTACCTTACACCCTGTACCTTATTCCTTGTGCATTTTCATACTGTGAATCTATCATATTATACTAAGAAATCTTTAGATATTTGGACAAAGCCAGTCAAATAGAGGATAATCTCTAAAATGTTTGTGCAATTACCTATTCTATATGTACTACTCGGGCCATGATTTATGAAAACATCTTCAATTATTATGTGCAGTGCTCAACATAGTGATAATATCGATCCGTACTATGCATGTCCAAAGCACGTTAAATTGGGATAAATATTTATTAATACCAGTACATGTACATTTTAAATGTCTACAAATTACTGCCACTGTGTGTTGTTTGTCACATATCTAAAATATCTTTTTCATCCAAAACAACCTGTATTAGCACGAATTGAAACAGCAATCTATATATTGCAAACGCCATGCAATGACTTCGAAATTCATGTGATTATCCTATAATGCAATTGCTCCTATTCATATCTTCTAATTTTAGATTCGGAATTTCTATTCTATTTTTAGAAAAAAATCAAACTAAAAAATCAAAGCGCTTGGTCTTCCTATAACCCTAACCCTAACCCTAACCCTAACCCTAACCTTATACCCTGTACCTTACACCCTGTACCTTATACCCTGTACCTTACACCCTGTACCTTATACCCTGTACCCTACACCCTGTACCCTATACCTTACACCCTGTACCCTTTACCTTACACCCTGTACCTTATTCCTTGTGCATTTTCATACTGTGAATCTATCATATTATACTAAGAAATCTTTAGATATTTGGACAAAGCCAGTCAAATAGAGGATAATCTCTAAAATGTTTGTGCAATTACCTATTCTATATGTACTACTCGGGCCATGATTTATGAAAACATCTTCAATTATTATGTGCAGTGCTCAACATAGTGATAATATCGATCCGTACTATGCATGTCCAAAGCACGTTAAATTGGGATAAATATTTATTAATACCAGTACATGTACATTTTAAATGTCTACAAATTACTGCCACTGTGTGTTGTTTGTCACATATCTAAAATATCTTTTTCATCCAAAACAACCTGTATTAGCACGAATTGAAACAGCAATCTATATATTGCAAACGCCATGCAATGACTTCGAAATTCATGTGATTATCCTATAATGCAATTGCTCCTATTCATATCTTCTAATTTTAGATTCGGAATTTCTATTCTATTTTTAGAAAAAAATCAAACTAAAAAATCAAAGCGCTTGGTCTTCCTATAACCCTAACCCTAACCCTAACCCTAACCTTATACCCTGTACCTTACACCCTGTACCTTATACCCTGTACCTTACACCCTGTACCTTATACCCTGTACCCTACACCCTGTACCCTATACCTTACACCCTGTACCCTTTACCTTACACCCTGTACCTTATTCCTTGTGCATTTTCATACTGTGAATCTATCATATTATACTAAGAAATCTTTAGATATTTGGACAAAGCCAGTCAAATAGAGGATAATCTCTAAAATGTTTGTGCAATTACCTATTCTATATGTACTACTCGGGCCATGATTTATGAAAACATCTTCAATTATTATGTGCAGTGCTCAACATAGTGATAATATCGATCCGTACTATGCATGTCCAAAGCACGTTAAATTGGGATAAATATTTATTAATACCAGTACATGTACATTTTAAATGTCTACAAATTACTGCCACTGTGTGTTGTTTGTCACATATCTAAAATATCTTTTTCATCCAAAACAACCTGTATTAGCACGAATTGAAACAGCAATCTATATATTGCAAACGCCATGCAATGACTTCGAAATTCATGTGATTATCCTATAATGCAATTGCTCCTATTCATATCTTCTAATTTTAGATTCGGAATTTCTATTCTATTTTTAGAAAAAAATCAAACTAAAGAATCAAAGCGCTTGGTCTTCCTATAACCCTAACCCTAACCCTAACCTTATACCCTGTACCTTACACCCTGTACCTTATACCCTGTACCTTACACCCTGTACCTTATACCCTGTACCCTACACCCTGTACCCTATACCTTACACCCTGTACCCTTTACCTTACACCCTGTACCTTATTCCTTGTGCATTTTCATACTGTGAATCTATCATATTATACTAAGAAATCTTTAGATATTTGGACAAAGCCAGTCAAATAGAGGATAATCTCTAAAATGTTTGTGCAATTACCTATTCTATATGTACTACTCGGGCCATGATTTATGAAAACATCTTCAATTATTATGTGCAGTGCTCAACATAGTGATAATATCGATCCGTACTATGCATGTCCAAAGCACGTTAAATTGGGATAAATATTTATTAATACCAGTACATGTACATTTTAAATGTCTACAAATTACTGCCACTGTGTGTTGTTTGTCACATATCTAAAATATCTTTTTCATCCAAAACAACCTGTATTAGCACGAATTGAAACAGCAATCTATATATTGCAAACGCCATGCAATGACTTCGAAATTCATGTGATTATCCTATAATGCAATTGCTCCTATTCATATCTTCTAATTTTAGATTCGGAATTTCTATTCTATTTTTAGAAAAAAATCAAACTAAAAAATCAAAGCGCTTGGTCTTCCTATAACCCTAACCCTAACCCTAACCCTAACCTTATACCCTGTACCTTACACCCTGTACCTTATACCCTGTACCTTACACCCTGTACCTTATACCCTGTACCCTACACCCTGTACCCTATACCTTACACCCTGTACCCTTTACCTTACACCCTGTACCTTATTCCTTGTGCATTTTCATACTGTGAATCTATCATATTATACTAAGAAATCTTTAGATATTTGGACAAAGCCAGTCAAATAGAGGATAATCTCTAAAATGTTTGTGCAATTACCTATTCTATATGTACTACTCGGGCCATGATTTATGAAAACATCTTCAATTATTATGTGCAGTGCTCAACATAGTGATAATATCGATCCGTACTATGCATGTCCAAAGCACGTTAAATTGGGATAAATATTTATTAATACCAGTACATGTACATTTTAAATGTCTACAAATTACTGCCACTGTGTGTTGTTTGTCACATATCTAAAATATCTTTTTCATCCAAAACAACCTGTATTAGCACGAATTGAAACAGCAATCTATATATTGCAAACGCCATGCAATGACTTCGAAATTCATGTGATTATCCTATAATGCAATTGCTCCTATTCATATCTTCTAATTTTAGATTCGGAATTTCTATTCTATTTTTAGAAAAAAATCAAACTAAAAAATCAAAGCGCTTGGTCTTCCTATAACCCTAACCCTAACCCTAACCCTAACCTTATACCCTGTACCTTACACCCTGTACCTTATACCCTGTACCTTACACCCTGTACCTTATACCCTGTACCCTACACCCTGTACCCTATACCTTACACCCTGTACCCTTTACCTTACACCCTGTACCTTATTCCTTGTGCATTTTCATACTGTGAATCTATCATATTATACTAAGAAATCTTTAGATATTTGGACAAAGCCAGTCAAATAGAGGATAATCTCTAAAATGTTTGTGCAATTACCTATTCTATATGTACTACTCGGGCCATGATTTATGAAAACATCTTCAATTATTATGTGCAGTGCTCAACATAGTGATAATATCGATCCGTACTATGCATGTCCAAAGCACGTTAAATTGGGATAAATATTTATTAATACCAGTACATGTACATTTTAAATGTCTACAAATTACTGCCACTGTGTGTTGTTTGTCACATATCTAAAATATCTTTTTCATCCAAAACAACCTGTATTAGCACGAATTGAAACAGCAATCTATATATTGCAAACGCCATGCAATGACTTCGAAATTCATGTGATTATCCTATAATGCAATTGCTCCTATTCATATCTTCTAATTTTAGATTCGGAATTTCTATTCTATTTTTAGAAAAAAATCAAACTAAAAAATCAAAGCGCTTGGTCTTCCTATAACCCTAACCCTAACCCTAACCCTAACCTTATACCCTGTACCTTACACCCTGTACCTTATACCCTGTACCTTACACCCTGTACCTTATACCCTGTACCCTACACCCTGTACCCTATACCTTACACCCTGTACCCTTTACCTTACACCCTGTACCTTATTCCTTGTGCATTTTCATACTGTGAATCTATCATATTATACTAAGAAATCTTTAGATATTTGGACAAAGCCAGTCAAATAGAGGATAATCTCTAAAATGTTTGTGCAATTACCTATTCTATATGTACTACTCGGGCCATGATTTATGAAAACATCTTCAATTATTATGTGCAGTGCTCAACATAGTGATAATATCGATCCGTACTATGCATGTCCAAAGCACGTTAAATTGGGATAAATATTTATTAATACCAGTACATGTACATTTTAAATGTCTACAAATTACTGCCACTGTGTGTTGTTTGTCACATATCTAAAATATCTTTTTCATCCAAAACAACCTGTATTAGCACGAATTGAAACAGCAATCTATATATTGCAAACGCCATGCAATGACTTCGAAATTCATGTGATTATCCTATAATGCAATTGCTCCTATTCATATCTTCTAATTTTAGATTCGGAATTTCTATTCTATTTTTAGAAAAAAATCAAACTAAAAAATCAAAGCGCTTGGTCTTCCTATAACCCTAACCCTAACCCTAACCTTATACCCTGTACCTTACACCCTGTACCTTATACCCTGTACCTTACACCCTGTACCTTATACCCTGTACCCTACACCCTGTACCCTATACCTTACACCCTGTACCCTTTACCTTACACCCTGTACCTTATTCCTTGTGCATTTTCATACTGTGAATCTATCATATTATACTAAGAAATCTTTAGATATTTGGACAAAGCCAGTCAAATAGAGGATAATCTCTAAAATGTTTGTGCAATTACCTATTCTATATGTACTACTCGGGCCATGATTTATGAAAACATCTTCAATTATTATGTGCAGTGCTCAACATAGTGATAATATCGATCCGTACTATGCATGTCCAAAGCACGTTAAATTGGGATAAATATTTATTAATACCAGTACATGTACATTTTAAATGTCTACAAATTACTGCCACTGTGTGTTGTTTGTCACATATCTAAAATATCTTTTTCATCCAAAACAACCTGTATTAGCACGAATTGAAACAGCAATCTATATATTGCAAACGCCATGCAATGACTTCGAAATTCATGTGATTATCCTATAATGCAATTGCTCCTATTCATATCTTCTAATTTTAGATTCGGAATTTCTATTCTATTTTTAGAAAAAAATCAAACTAAAAAATCAAAGCGCTTGGTCTTCCTATAACCCTAACCCTAACCCTAACCTTATACCCTGTACCTTACACCCTGTACCTTATACCCTGTACCTTACACCCTGTACCTTATACCCTGTACCCTACACCCTGTACCCTATACCTTACACCCTGTACCCTTTACCTTACACCCTGTACCTTATTCCTTGTGCATTTTCATACTGTGAATCTATCATATTATACTAAGAAATCTTTAGATATTTGGACAAAGCCAGTCAAATAGAGGATAATCTCTAAAATGTTTGTGCAATTACCTATTCTATATGTACTACTCGGGCCATGATTTATGAAAACATCTTCAATTATTATGTGCAGTGCTCAACATAGTGATAATATCGATCCGTACTATGCATGTCCAAAGCACGTTAAATTGGGATAAATATTTATTAATACCAGTACATGTACATTTTAAATGTCTACAAATTACTGCCACTGTGTGTTGTTTGTCACATATCTAAAATATCTTTTTCATCCAAAACAACCTGTATTAGCACGAATTGAAACAGCAATCTATATATTGCAAACGCCATGCAATGACTTCGAAATTCATGTGATTATCCTATAATGCAATTGCTCCTATTCATATCTTCTAATTTTAGATTCGGAATTTCTATTCTATTTTTAGAAAAAAATCAAACTAAAAAATCAAAGCGCTTGGTCTTCCTATAACCCTAACCCTAACCCTAACCTTATACCCTGTACCTTACACCCTGTACCTTATACCCTGTACCTTACACCCTGTACCTTATACCCTGTACCCTACACCCTGTACCCTATACCTTACACCCTGTACCCTTTACCTTACACCCTGTACCTTATTCCTTGTGCATTTTCATACTGTGAATCTATCATATTATACTAAGAAATCTTTAGATATTTGGACAAAGCCAGTCAAATAGAGGATAATCTCTAAAATGTTTGTGCAATTACCTATTCTATATGTACTACTCGGGCCATGATTTATGAAAACATCTTCAATTATTATGTGCAGTGCTCAACATAGTGATAATATCGATCCGTACTATGCATGTCCAAAGCACGTTAAATTGGGATAAATATTTATTAATACCAGTACATGTACATTTTAAATGTCTACAAATTACTGCCACTGTGTGTTGTTTGTCACATATCTAAAATATCTTTTTCATCCAAAACAACCTGTATTAGCACGAATTGAAACAGCAATCTATATATTGCAAACGCCATGCAATGACTTCGAAATTCATGTGATTATCCTATAATGCAATTGCTCCTATTCATATCTTCTAATTTTAGATTCGGAATTTCTATTCTATTTTTAGAAAAAAATCAAACTAAAAAATCAAAGCGCTTGGTCTTCCTATAACCCTAACCCTAACCCTAACCTTATACCCTGTACCTTACACCCTGTACCTTATACCCTGTACCTTACACCCTGTACCTTATACCCTGTACCCTACACCCTGTACCCTATACCTTACACCCTGTACCCTTTACCTTACACCCTGTACCTTATTCCTTGTGCATTTTCATACTGTGAATCTATCATATTATACTAAGAAATCTTTAGATATTTGGACAAAGCCAGTCAAATAGAGGATAATCTCTAAAATGTTTGTGCAATTACCTATTCTATATGTACTACTCGGGCCATGATTTATGAAAACATCTTCAATTATTATGTGCAGTGCTCAACATAGTGATAATATCGATCCGTACTATGCATGTCCAAAGCACGTTAAATTGGGATAAATATTTATTAATACCAGTACATGTACATTTTAAATGTCTACAAATTACTGCCACTGTGTGTTGTTTGTCACATATCTAAAATATCTTTTTCATCCAAAACAACCTGTATTAGCACGAATTGAAACAGCAATCTATATATTGCAAACGCCATGCAATGACTTCGAAATTCATGTGATTATCCTATAATGCAATTGCTCCTATTCATATCTTCTAATTTTAGATTCGGAATTTCTATTCTATTTTTAGAAAAAAATCAAACTAAAAAATCAAAGCGCTTGGTCTTCCTATAACCCTAACCCTAACCCTAACCCTAACCTTATACCCTGTACCTTACACCCTGTACCTTATACCCTGTACCTTACACCCTGTACCTTATACCCTGTACCCTACACCCTGTACCCTATACCTTACACCCTGTACCCTTTACCTTACACCCTGTACCTTATTCCTTGTGCATTTTCATACTGTGAATCTATCATATTATACTAAGAAATCTTTAGATATTTGGACAAAGCCAGTCAAATAGAGGATAATCTCTAAAATGTTTGTGCAATTACCTATTCTATATGTACTACTCGGGCCATGATTTATGAAAACATCTTCAATTATTATGTGCAGTGCTCAACATAGTGATAATATCGATCCGTACTATGCATGTCCAAAGCACGTTAAATTGGGATAAATATTTATTAATACCAGTACATGTACATTTTAAATGTCTACAAATTACTGCCACTGTGTGTTGTTTGTCACATATCTAAAATATCTTTTTCATCCAAAACAACCTGTATTAGCACGAATTGAAACAGCAATCTATATATTGCAAACGCCATGCAATGACTTCGAAATTCATGTGATTATCCTATAATGCAATTGCTCCTATTCATATCTTCTAATTTTAGATTCGGAATTTCTATTCTATTTTTAGAAAAAAATCAAACTAAAGAATCAAAGCGCTTGGTCTTCCTATAACCCTAACCCTAACCCTAACCTTATACCCTGTACCTTACACCCTGTACCTTATACCCTGTACCTTACACCCTGTACCTTATACCCTGTACCCTACACCCTGTACCCTATACCTTACACCCTGTACCCTTTACCTTACACCCTGTACCTTATTCCTTGTGCATTTTCATACTGTGAATCTATCATATTATACTAAGAAATCTTTAGATATTTGGACAAAGCCAGTCAAATAGAGGATAATCTCTAAAATGTTTGTGCAATTACCTATTCTATATGTACTACTCGGGCCATGATTTATGAAAACATCTTCAATTATTATGTGCAGTGCTCAACATAGTGATAATATCGATCCGTACTATGCATGTCCAAAGCACGTTAAATTGGGATAAATATTTATTAATACCAGTACATGTACATTTTAAATGTCTACAAATTACTGCCACTGTGTGTTGTTTGTCACATATCTAAAATATCTTTTTCATCCAAAACAACCTGTATTAGCACGAATTGAAACAGCAATCTATATATTGCAAACGCCATGCAATGACTTCGAAATTCATGTGATTATCCTATAATGCAATTGCTCCTATTCATATCTTCTAATTTTAGATTCGGAATTTCTATTCTATTTTTAGAAAAAAATCAAACTAAAAAATCAAAGCGCTTGGTCTTCCTATAACCCTAACCCTAACCCTAACCTTATACCCTGTACCTTACACCCTGTACCTTATACCCTGTACCTTACACCCTGTACCTTATACCCTGTACCCTACACCCTGTACCCTATACCTTACACCCTGTACCCTTTACCTTACACCCTGTACCTTATTCCTTGTGCATTTTCATACTGTGAATCTATCATATTATACTAAGAAATCTTTAGATATTTGGACAAAGCCAGTCAAATAGAGGATAATCTCTAAAATGTTTGTGCAATTACCTATTCTATATGTACTACTCGGGCCATGATTTATGAAAACATCTTCAATTATTATGTGCAGTGCTCAACATAGTGATAATATCGATCCGTACTATGCATGTCCAAAGCACGTTAAATTGGGATAAATATTTATTAATACCAGTACATGTACATTTTAAATGTCTACAAATTACTGCCACTGTGTGTTGTTTGTCACATATCTAAAATATCTTTTTCATCCAAAACAACCTGTATTAGCACGAATTGAAACAGCAATCTATATATTGCAAACGCCATGCAATGACTTCGAAATTCATGTGATTATCCTATAATGCAATTGCTCCTATTCATATCTTCTAATTTTAGATTCGGAATTTCTATTCTATTTTTAGAAAAAAATCAAACTAAAAAATCAAAGCGCTTGGTCTTCCTATAACCCTAACCCTAACCCTAACCCTAACCTTATACCCTGTACCTTACACCCTGTACCTTATACCCTGTACCTTACACCCTGTACCTTATACCCTGTACCCTACACCCTGTACCCTATACCTTACACCCTGTACCCTTTACCTTACACCCTGTACCTTATTCCTTGTGCATTTTCATACTGTGAATCTATCATATTATACTAAGAAATCTTTAGATATTTGGACAAAGCCAGTCAAATAGAGGATAATCTCTAAAATGTTTGTGCAATTACCTATTCTATATGTACTACTCGGGCCATGATTTATGAAAACATCTTCAATTATTATGTGCAGTGCTCAACATAGTGATAATATCGATCCGTACTATGCATGTCCAAAGCACGTTAAATTGGGATAAATATTTATTAATACCAGTACATGTACATTTTAAATGTCTACAAATTACTGCCACTGTGTGTTGTTTGTCACATATCTAAAATATCTTTTTCATCCAAAACAACCTGTATTAGCACGAATTGAAACAGCAATCTATATATTGCAAACGCCATGCAATGACTTCGAAATTCATGTGATTATCCTATAATGCAATTGCTCCTATTCATATCTTCTAATTTTAGATTCGGAATTTCTATTCTATTTTTAGAAAAAAATCAAACTAAAAAATCAAAGCGCTTGGTCTTCCTATAACCCTAACCCTAACCCTAACCCTAACCTTATACCCTGTACCTTACACCCTGTACCTTATACCCTGTACCTTACACCCTGTACCTTATACCCTGTACCCTACACCCTGTACCCTATACCTTACACCCTGTACCCTTTACCTTACACCCTGTACCTTATTCCTTGTGCATTTTCATACTGTGAATCTATCATATTATACTAAGAAATCTTTAGATATTTGGACAAAGCCAGTCAAATAGAGGATAATCTCTAAAATGTTTGTGCAATTACCTATTCTATATGTACTACTCGGGCCATGATTTATGAAAACATCTTCAATTATTATGTGCAGTGCTCAACATAGTGATAATATCGATCCGTACTATGCATGTCCAAAGCACGTTAAATTGGGATAAATATTTATTAATACCAGTACATGTACATTTTAAATGTCTACAAATTACTGCCACTGTGTGTTGTTTGTCACATATCTAAAATATCTTTTTCATCCAAAACAACCTGTATTAGCACGAATTGAAACAGCAATCTATATATTGCAAACGCCATGCAATGACTTCGAAATTCATGTGATTATCCTATAATGCAATTGCTCCTATTCATATCTTCTAATTTTAGATTCGGAATTTCTATTCTATTTTTAGAAAAAAATCAAACTAAAAAATCAAAGCGCTTGGTCTTCCTATAACCCTAACCCTAACCCTAACCCTAACCTTATACCCTGTACCTTACACCCTGTACCTTATACCCTGTACCTTACACCCTGTACCTTATACCCTGTACCCTACACCCTGTACCCTATACCTTACACCCTGTACCCTTTACCTTACACCCTGTACCTTATTCCTTGTGCATTTTCATACTGTGAATCTATCATATTATACTAAGAAATCTTTAGATATTTGGACAAAGCCAGTCAAATAGAGGATAATCTCTAAAATGTTTGTGCAATTACCTATTCTATATGTACTACTCGGGCCATGATTTATGAAAACATCTTCAATTATTATGTGCAGTGCTCAACATAGTGATAATATCGATCCGTACTATGCATGTCCAAAGCACGTTAAATTGGGATAAATATTTATTAATACCAGTACATGTACATTTTAAATGTCTACAAATTACTGCCACTGTGTGTTGTTTGTCACATATCTAAAATATCTTTTTCATCCAAAACAACCTGTATTAGCACGAATTGAAACAGCAATCTATATATTGCAAACGCCATGCAATGACTTCGAAATTCATGTGATTATCCTATAATGCAATTGCTCCTATTCATATCTTCTAATTTTAGATTCGGAATTTCTATTCTATTTTTAGAAAAAAATCAAACTAAAAAATCAAAGCGCTTGGTCTTCCTATAACCCTAACCCTAACCCTAACCCTAACCTTATACCCTGTACCTTACACCCTGTACCTTATACCCTGTACCTTACACCCTGTACCTTATACCCTGTACCCTACACCCTGTACCCTATACCTTACACCCTGTACCCTTTACCTTACACCCTGTACCTTATTCCTTGTGCATTTTCATACTGTGAATCTATCATATTATACTAAGAAATCTTTAGATATTTGGACAAAGCCAGTCAAATAGAGGATAATCTCTAAAATGTTTGTGCAATTACCTATTCTATATGTACTACTCGGGCCATGATTTATGAAAACATCTTCAATTATTATGTGCAGTGCTCAACATAGTGATAATATCGATCCGTACTATGCATGTCCAAAGCACGTTAAATTGGGATAAATATTTATTAATACCAGTACATGTACATTTTAAATGTCTACAAATTACTGCCACTGTGTGTTGTTTGTCACATATCTAAAATATCTTTTTCATCCAAAACAACCTGTATTAGCACGAATTGAAACAGCAATCTATATATTGCAAACGCCATGCAATGACTTCGAAATTCATGTGATTATCCTATAATGCAATTGCTCCTATTCATATCTTCTAATTTTAGATTCGGAATTTCTATTCTATTTTTAGAAAAAAATCAAACTAAAAAATCAAAGCGCTTGGTCTTCCTATAACCCTAACCCTAACCCTAACCCTAACCTTATACCCTGTACCTTACACCCTGTACCTTATACCCTGTACCTTACACCCTGTACCTTATACCCTGTACCCTACACCCTGTACCCTATACCTTACACCCTGTACCCTTTACCTTACACCCTGTACCTTATTCCTTGTGCATTTTCATACTGTGAATCTATCATATTATACTAAGAAATCTTTAGATATTTGGACAAAGCCAGTCAAATAGAGGATAATCTCTAAAATGTTTGTGCAATTACCTATTCTATATGTACTACTCGGGCCATGATTTATGAAAACATCTTCAATTATTATGTGCAGTGCTCAACATAGTGATAATATCGATCCGTACTATGCATGTCCAAAGCACGTTAAATTGGGATAAATATTTATTAATACCAGTACATGTACATTTTAAATGTCTACAAATTACTGCCACTGTGTGTTGTTTGTCACATATCTAAAATATCTTTTTCATCCAAAACAACCTGTATTAGCACGAATTGAAACAGCAATCTATATATTGCAAACGCCATGCAATGACTTCGAAATTCATGTGATTATCCTATAATGCAATTGCTCCTATTCATATCTTCTAATTTTAGATTCGGAATTTCTATTCTATTTTTAGAAAAAAATCAAACTAAAAAATCAAAGCGCTTGGTCTTCCTATAACCCTAACCCTAACCCTAACCCTAACCTTATACCCTGTACCTTACACCCTGTACCTTATACCCTGTACCTTACACCCTGTACCTTATACCCTGTACCCTACACCCTGTACCCTATACCTTACACCCTGTACCCTTTACCTTACACCCTGTACCTTATTCCTTGTGCATTTTCATACTGTGAATCTATCATATTATACTAAGAAATCTTTAGATATTTGGACAAAGCCAGTCAAATAGAGGATAATCTCTAAAATGTTTGTGCAATTACCTATTCTATATGTACTACTCGGGCCATGATTTATGAAAACATCTTCAATTATTATGTGCAGTGCTCAACATAGTGATAATATCGATCCGTACTATGCATGTCCAAAGCACGTTAAATTGGGATAAATATTTATTAATACCAGTACATGTACATTTTAAATGTCTACAAATTACTGCCACTGTGTGTTGTTTGTCACATATCTAAAATATCTTTTTCATCCAAAACAACCTGTATTAGCACGAATTGAAACAGCAATCTATATATTGCAAACGCCATGCAATGACTTCGAAATTCATGTGATTATCCTATAATGCAATTGCTCCTATTCATATCTTCTAATTTTAGATTCGGAATTTCTATTCTATTTTTAGAAAAAAATCAAACTAAAAAATCAAAGCGCTTGGTCTTCCTATAACCCTAACCCTAACCCTAACCCTAACCTTATACCCTGTACCTTACACCCTGTACCTTATACCCTGTACCTTACACCCTGTACCTTATACCCTGTACCCTACACCCTGTACCCTATACCTTACACCCTGTACCCTTTACCTTACACCCTGTACCTTATTCCTTGTGCATTTTCATACTGTGAATCTATCATATTATACTAAGAAATCTTTAGATATTTGGACAAAGCCAGTCAAATAGAGGATAATCTCTAAAATGTTTGTGCAATTACCTATTCTATATGTACTACTCGGGCCATGATTTATGAAAACATCTTCAATTATTATGTGCAGTGCTCAACATAGTGATAATATCGATCCGTACTATGCATGTCCAAAGCACGTTAAATTGGGATAAATATTTATTAATACCAGTACATGTACATTTTAAATGTCTACAAATTACTGCCACTGTGTGTTGTTTGTCACATATCTAAAATATCTTTTTCATCCAAAACAACCTGTATTAGCACGAATTGAAACAGCAATCTATATATTGCAAACGCCATGCAATGACTTCGAAATTCATGTGATTATCCTATAATGCAATTGCTCCTATTCATATCTTCTAATTTTAGATTCGGAATTTCTATTCTATTTTTAGAAAAAAATCAAACTAAAAAATCAAAGCGCTTGGTCTTCCTATAACCCTAACCCTAACCCTAACCCTAACCTTATACCCTGTACCTTACACCCTGTACCTTATACCCTGTACCTTACACCCTGTACCTTATACCCTGTACCCTACACCCTGTACCCTATACCTTACACCCTGTACCCTTTACCTTACACCCTGTACCTTATTCCTTGTGCATTTTCATACTGTGAATCTATCATATTATACTAAGAAATCTTTAGATATTTGGACAAAGCCAGTCAAATAGAGGATAATCTCTAAAATGTTTGTGCAATTACCTATTCTATATGTACTACTCGGGCCATGATTTATGAAAACATCTTCAATTATTATGTGCAGTGCTCAACATAGTGATAATATCGATCCGTACTATGCATGTCCAAAGCACGTTAAATTGGGATAAATATTTATTAATACCAGTACATGTACATTTTAAATGTCTACAAATTACTGCCACTGTGTGTTGTTTGTCACATATCTAAAATATCTTTTTCATCCAAAACAACCTGTATTAGCACGAATTGAAACAGCAATCTATATATTGCAAACGCCATGCAATGACTTCGAAATTCATGTGATTATCCTATAATGCAATTGCTCCTATTCATATCTTCTAATTTTAGATTCGGAATTTCTATTCTATTTTTAGAAAAAAATCAAACTAAAAAATCAAAGCGCTTGGTCTTCCTATAACCCTAACCCTAACCCTAACCCTAACCTTATACCCTGTACCTTACACCCTGTACCTTATACCCTGTACCTTACACCCTGTACCTTATACCCTGTACCCTACACCCTGTACCCTATACCTTACACCCTGTACCCTTTACCTTACACCCTGTACCTTATTCCTTGTGCATTTTCATACTGTGAATCTATCATATTATACTAAGAAATCTTTAGATATTTGGACAAAGCCAGTCAAATAGAGGATAATCTCTAAAATGTTTGTGCAATTACCTATTCTATATGTACTACTCGGGCCATGATTTATGAAAACATCTTCAATTATTATGTGCAGTGCTCAACATAGTGATAATATCGATCCGTACTATGCATGTCCAAAGCACGTTAAATTGGGATAAATATTTATTAATACCAGTACATGTACATTTTAAATGTCTACAAATTACTGCCACTGTGTGTTGTTTGTCACATATCTAAAATATCTTTTTCATCCAAAACAACCTGTATTAGCACGAATTGAAACAGCAATCTATATATTGCAAACGCCATGCAATGACTTCGAAATTCATGTGATTATCCTATAATGCAATTGCTCCTATTCATATCTTCTAATTTTAGATTCGGAATTTCTATTCTATTTTTAGAAAAAAATCAAACTAAAAAATCAAAGCGCTTGGTCTTCCTATAACCCTAACCCTAACCCTAACCCTAACCTTATACCCTGTACCTTACACCCTGTACCTTATACCCTGTACCTTACACCCTGTACCTTATACCCTGTACCCTACACCCTGTACCCTATACCTTACACCCTGTACCCTTTACCTTACACCCTGTACCTTATTCCTTGTGCATTTTCATACTGTGAATCTATCATATTATACTAAGAAATCTTTAGATATTTGGACAAAGCCAGTCAAATAGAGGATAATCTCTAAAATGTTTGTGCAATTACCTATTCTATATGTACTACTCGGGCCATGATTTATGAAAACATCTTCAATTATTATGTGCAGTGCTCAACATAGTGATAATATCGATCCGTACTATGCATGTCCAAAGCACGTTAAATTGGGATAAATATTTATTAATACCAGTACATGTACATTTTAAATGTCTACAAATTACTGCCACTGTGTGTTGTTTGTCACATATCTAAAATATCTTTTTCATCCAAAACAACCTGTATTAGCACGAATTGAAACAGCAATCTATATATTGCAAACGCCATGCAATGACTTCGAAATTCATGTGATTATCCTATAATGCAATTGCTCCTATTCATATCTTCTAATTTTAGATTCGGAATTTCTATTCTATTTTTAGAAAAAAATCAAACTAAAAAATCAAAGCGCTTGGTCTTCCTATAACCCTAACCCTAACCCTAACCCTAACCTTATACCCTGTACCTTACACCCTGTACCTTATACCCTGTACCTTACACCCTGTACCTTATACCCTGTACCCTACACCCTGTACCCTATACCTTACACCCTGTACCCTTTACCTTACACCCTGTACCTTATTCCTTGTGCATTTTCATACTGTGAATCTATCATATTATACTAAGAAATCTTTAGATATTTGGACAAAGCCAGTCAAATAGAGGATAATCTCTAAAATGTTTGTGCAATTACCTATTCTATATGTACTACTCGGGCCATGATTTATGAAAACATCTTCAATTATTATGTGCAGTGCTCAACATAGTGATAATATCGATCCGTACTATGCATGTCCAAAGCACGTTAAATTGGGATAAATATTTATTAATACCAGTACATGTACATTTTAAATGTCTACAAATTACTGCCACTGTGTGTTGTTTGTCACATATCTAAAATATCTTTTTCATCCAAAACAACCTGTATTAGCACGAATTGAAACAGCAATCTATATATTGCAAACGCCATGCAATGACTTCGAAATTCATGTGATTATCCTATAATGCAATTGCTCCTATTCATATCTTCTAATTTTAGATTCGGAATTTCTATTCTATTTTTAGAAAAAAATCAAACTAAAAAATCAAAGCGCTTGGTCTTCCTATAACCCTAACCCTAACCCTAACCCTAACCTTATACCCTGTACCTTACACCCTGTACCTTATACCCTGTACCTTACACCCTGTACCTTATACCCTGTACCCTACACCCTGTACCCTATACCTTACACCCTGTACCCTTTACCTTACACCCTGTACCTTATTCCTTGTGCATTTTCATACTGTGAATCTATCATATTATACTAAGAAATCTTTAGATATTTGGACAAAGCCAGTCAAATAGAGGATAATCTCTAAAATGTTTGTGCAATTACCTATTCTATATGTACTACTCGGGCCATGATTTATGAAAACATCTTCAATTATTATGTGCAGTGCTCAACATAGTGATAATATCGATCCGTACTATGCATGTCCAAAGCACGTTAAATTGGGATAAATATTTATTAATACCAGTACATGTACATTTTAAATGTCTACAAATTACTGCCACTGTGTGTTGTTTGTCACATATCTAAAATATCTTTTTCATCCAAAACAACCTGTATTAGCACGAATTGAAACAGCAATCTATATATTGCAAACGCCATGCAATGACTTCGAAATTCATGTGATTATCCTATAATGCAATTGCTCCTATTCATATCTTCTAATTTTAGATTCGGAATTTCTATTCTATTTTTAGAAAAAAATCAAACTAAAAAATCAAAGCGCTTGGTCTTCCTATAACCCTAACCCTAACCCTAACCCTAACCTTATACCCTGTACCTTACACCCTGTACCTTATACCCTGTACCTTACACCCTGTACCTTATACCCTGTACCCTACACCCTGTACCCTATACCTTACACCCTGTACCCTTTACCTTACACCCTGTACCTTATTCCTTGTGCATTTTCATACTGTGAATCTATCATATTATACTAAGAAATCTTTAGATATTTGGACAAAGCCAGTCAAATAGAGGATAATCTCTAAAATGTTTGTGCAATTACCTATTCTATATGTACTACTCGGGCCATGATTTATGAAAACATCTTCAATTATTATGTGCAGTGCTCAACATAGTGATAATATCGATCCGTACTATGCATGTCCAAAGCACGTTAAATTGGGATAAATATTTATTAATACCAGTACATGTACATTTTAAATGTCTACAAATTACTGCCACTGTGTGTTGTTTGTCACATATCTAAAATATCTTTTTCATCCAAAACAACCTGTATTAGCACGAATTGAAACAGCAATCTATATATTGCAAACGCCATGCAATGACTTCGAAATTCATGTGATTATCCTATAATGCAATTGCTCCTATTCATATCTTCTAATTTTAGATTCGGAATTTCTATTCTATTTTTAGAAAAAAATCAAACTAAAAAATCAAAGCGCTTGGTCTTCCTATAACCCTAACCCTAACCCTAACCCTAACCTTATACCCTGTACCTTACACCCTGTACCTTATACCCTGTACCTTACACCCTGTACCTTATACCCTGTACCCTACACCCTGTACCCTATACCTTACACCCTGTACCCTTTACCTTACACCCTGTACCTTATTCCTTGTGCATTTTCATACTGTGAATCTATCATATTATACTAAGAAATCTTTAGATATTTGGACAAAGCCAGTCAAATAGAGGATAATCTCTAAAATGTTTGTGCAATTACCTATTCTATATGTACTACTCGGGCCATGATTTATGAAAACATCTTCAATTATTATGTGCAGTGCTCAACATAGTGATAATATCGATCCGTACTATGCATGTCCAAAGCACGTTAAATTGGGATAAATATTTATTAATACCAGTACATGTACATTTTAAATGTCTACAAATTACTGCCACTGTGTGTTGTTTGTCACATATCTAAAATATCTTTTTCATCCAAAACAACCTGTATTAGCACGAATTGAAACAGCAATCTATATATTGCAAACGCCATGCAATGACTTCGAAATTCATGTGATTATCCTATAATGCAATTGCTCCTATTCATATCTTCTAATTTTAGATTCGGAATTTCTATTCTATTTTTAGAAAAAAATCAAACTAAAAAATCAAAGCGCTTGGTCTTCCTATAACCCTAACCCTAACCCTAACCCTAACCTTATACCCTGTACCTTACACCCTGTACCTTATACCCTGTACCTTACACCCTGTACCTTATACCCTGTACCCTACACCCTGTACCCTATACCTTACACCCTGTACCCTTTACCTTACACCCTGTACCTTATTCCTTGTGCATTTTCATACTGTGAATCTATCATATTATACTAAGAAATCTTTAGATATTTGGACAAAGCCAGTCAAATAGAGGATAATCTCTAAAATGTTTGTGCAATTACCTATTCTATATGTACTACTCGGGCCATGATTTATGAAAACATCTTCAATTATTATGTGCAGTGCTCAACATAGTGATAATATCGATCCGTACTATGCATGTCCAAAGCACGTTAAATTGGGATAAATATTTATTAATACCAGTACATGTACATTTTAAATGTCTACAAATTACTGCCACTGTGTGTTGTTTGTCACATATCTAAAATATCTTTTTCATCCAAAACAACCTGTATTAGCACGAATTGAAACAGCAATCTATATATTGCAAACGCCATGCAATGACTTCGAAATTCATGTGATTATCCTATAATGCAATTGCTCCTATTCATATCTTCTAATTTTAGATTCGGAATTTCTATTCTATTTTTAGAAAAAAATCAAACTAAAAAATCAAAGCGCTTGGTCTTCCTATAACCCTAACCCTAACCCTAACCCTAACCTTATACCCTGTACCTTACACCCTGTACCTTATACCCTGTACCTTACACCCTGTACCTTATACCCTGTACCCTACACCCTGTACCCTATACCTTACACCCTGTACCCTTTACCTTACACCCTGTACCTTATTCCTTGTGCATTTTCATACTGTGAATCTATCATATTATACTAAGAAATCTTTAGATATTTGGACAAAGCCAGTCAAATAGAGGATAATCTCTAAAATGTTTGTGCAATTACCTATTCTATATGTACTACTCGGGCCATGATTTATGAAAACATCTTCAATTATTATGTGCAGTGCTCAACATAGTGATAATATCGATCCGTACTATGCATGTCCAAAGCACGTTAAATTGGGATAAATATTTATTAATACCAGTACATGTACATTTTAAATGTCTACAAATTACTGCCACTGTGTGTTGTTTGTCACATATCTAAAATATCTTTTTCATCCAAAACAACCTGTATTAGCACGAATTGAAACAGCAATCTATATATTGCAAACGCCATGCAATGACTTCGAAATTCATGTGATTATCCTATAATGCAATTGCTCCTATTCATATCTTCTAATTTTAGATTCGGAATTTCTATTCTATTTTTAGAAAAAAATCAAACTAAAAAATCAAAGCGCTTGGTCTTCCTATAACCCTAACCCTAACCCTAACCCTAACCTTATACCCTGTACCTTACACCCTGTACCTTATACCCTGTACCTTACACCCTGTACCTTATACCCTGTACCCTACACCCTGTACCCTATACCTTACACCCTGTACCCTTTACCTTACACCCTGTACCTTATTCCTTGTGCATTTTCATACTGTGAATCTATCATATTATACTAAGAAATCTTTAGATATTTGGACAAAGCCAGTCAAATAGAGGATAATCTCTAAAATGTTTGTGCAATTACCTATTCTATATGTACTACTCGGGCCATGATTTATGAAAACATCTTCAATTATTATGTGCAGTGCTCAACATAGTGATAATATCGATCCGTACTATGCATGTCCAAAGCACGTTAAATTGGGATAAATATTTATTAATACCAGTACATGTACATTTTAAATGTCTACAAATTACTGCCACTGTGTGTTGTTTGTCACATATCTAAAATATCTTTTTCATCCAAAACAACCTGTATTAGCACGAATTGAAACAGCAATCTATATATTGCAAACGCCATGCAATGACTTCGAAATTCATGTGATTATCCTATAATGCAATTGCTCCTATTCATATCTTCTAATTTTAGATTCGGAATTTCTATTCTATTTTTAGAAAAAAATCAAACTAAAAAATCAAAGCGCTTGGTCTTCCTATAACCCTAACCCTAACCCTAACCCTAACCTTATACCCTGTACCTTACACCCTGTACCTTATACCCTGTACCTTACACCCTGTACCTTATACCCTGTACCCTACACCCTGTACCCTATACCTTACACCCTGTACCCTTTACCTTACACCCTGTACCTTATTCCTTGTGCATTTTCATACTGTGAATCTATCATATTATACTAAGAAATCTTTAGATATTTGGACAAAGCCAGTCAAATAGAGGATAATCTCTAAAATGTTTGTGCAATTACCTATTCTATATGTACTACTCGGGCCATGATTTATGAAAACATCTTCAATTATTATGTGCAGTGCTCAACATAGTGATAATATCGATCCGTACTATGCATGTCCAAAGCACGTTAAATTGGGATAAATATTTATTAATACCAGTACATGTACATTTTAAATGTCTACAAATTACTGCCACTGTGTGTTGTTTGTCACATATCTAAAATATCTTTTTCATCCAAAACAACCTGTATTAGCACGAATTGAAACAGCAATCTATATATTGCAAACGCCATGCAATGACTTCGAAATTCATGTGATTATCCTATAATGCAATTGCTCCTATTCATATCTTCTAATTTTAGATTCGGAATTTCTATTCTATTTTTAGAAAAAAATCAAACTAAAAAATCAAAGCGCTTGGTCTTCCTATAACCCTAACCCTAACCCTAACCCTAACCTTATACCCTGTACCTTACACCCTGTACCTTATACCCTGTACCTTACACCCTGTACCTTATACCCTGTACCCTACACCCTGTACCCTATACCTTACACCCTGTACCCTTTACCTTACACCCTGTACCTTATTCCTTGTGCATTTTCATACTGTGAATCTATCATATTATACTAAGAAATCTTTAGATATTTGGACAAAGCCAGTCAAATAGAGGATAATCTCTAAAATGTTTGTGCAATTACCTATTCTATATGTACTACTCGGGCCATGATTTATGAAAACATCTTCAATTATTATGTGCAGTGCTCAACATAGTGATAATATCGATCCGTACTATGCATGTCCAAAGCACGTTAAATTGGGATAAATATTTATTAATACCAGTACATGTACATTTTAAATGTCTACAAATTACTGCCACTGTGTGTTGTTTGTCACATATCTAAAATATCTTTTTCATCCAAAACAACCTGTATTAGCACGAATTGAAACAGCAATCTATATATTGCAAACGCCATGCAATGACTTCGAAATTCATGTGATTATCCTATAATGCAATTGCTCCTATTCATATCTTCTAATTTTAGATTCGGAATTTCTATTCTATTTTTAGAAAAAAATCAAACTAAAAAATCAAAGCGCTTGGTCTTCCTATAACCCTAACCCTAACCCTAACCCTAACCTTATACCCTGTACCTTACACCCTGTACCTTATACCCTGTACCTTACACCCTGTACCTTATACCCTGTACCCTACACCCTGTACCCTATACCTTACACCCTGTACCCTTTACCTTACACCCTGTACCTTATTCCTTGTGCATTTTCATACTGTGAATCTATCATATTATACTAAGAAATCTTTAGATATTTGGACAAAGCCAGTCAAATAGAGGATAATCTCTAAAATGTTTGTGCAATTACCTATTCTATATGTACTACTCGGGCCATGATTTATGAAAACATCTTCAATTATTATGTGCAGTGCTCAACATAGTGATAATATCGATCCGTACTATGCATGTCCAAAGCACGTTAAATTGGGATAAATATTTATTAATACCAGTACATGTACATTTTAAATGTCTACAAATTACTGCCACTGTGTGTTGTTTGTCACATATCTAAAATATCTTTTTCATCCAAAACAACCTGTATTAGCACGAATTGAAACAGCAATCTATATATTGCAAACGCCATGCAATGACTTCGAAATTCATGTGATTATCCTATAATGCAATTGCTCCTATTCATATCTTCTAATTTTAGATTCGGAATTTCTATTCTATTTTTAGAAAAAAATCAAACTAAAAAATCAAAGCGCTTGGTCTTCCTATAACCCTAACCCTAACCCTAACCCTAACCTTATACCCTGTACCTTACACCCTGTACCTTATACCCTGTACCTTACACCCTGTACCTTATACCCTGTACCCTACACCCTGTACCCTATACCTTACACCCTGTACCCTTTACCTTACACCCTGTACCTTATTCCTTGTGCATTTTCATACTGTGAATCTATCATATTATACTAAGAAATCTTTAGATATTTGGACAAAGCCAGTCAAATAGAGGATAATCTCTAAAATGTTTGTGCAATTACCTATTCTATATGTACTACTCGGGCCATGATTTATGAAAACATCTTCAATTATTATGTGCAGTGCTCAACATAGTGATAATATCGATCCGTACTATGCATGTCCAAAGCACGTTAAATTGGGATAAATATTTATTAATACCAGTACATGTACATTTTAAATGTCTACAAATTACTGCCACTGTGTGTTGTTTGTCACATATCTAAAATATCTTTTTCATCCAAAACAACCTGTATTAGCACGAATTGAAACAGCAATCTATATATTGCAAACGCCATGCAATGACTTCGAAATTCATGTGATTATCCTATAATGCAATTGCTCCTATTCATATCTTCTAATTTTAGATTCGGAATTTCTATTCTATTTTTAGAAAAAAATCAAACTAAAAAATCAAAGCGCTTGGTCTTCCTATAACCCTAACCCTAACCCTAACCCCTAACCCTAACCCTAACCCTAACCCTAACCCTAAACCCTAACCCTAACCCTAACCCTAACCCTAACCCCAACCCCTGAGGGGCTAAAAATGAACAGCTATTCTATACTTGTTTTTAAAAGAAAGGTTAAAAAATAGTACTGAAATGCAAAAGCATTCCTTAAATAATGAAAAATGTAAGAGAAGAAAAAGGTAAAAAAAAAAAAAAAAAAAAGGAAACTTGTATGCATTATGTAGCAACATATAGCGGTCACCCATCCAAGTACTAACCACGCTCGATGTTGCTTAACTTGTTTGATAAAGAGATACATTTAGTATACTATTGTGTGATTGCACAATGTTAGATCGAAGACGCCGACGGGTAAGGACGTCTATTTTACAGAGAGTTTATTTGTTTATTTTAATATGCTTGTATTAAAAGGACAAGAAAAAAGAAAATCAATAAATAGTACAATATCTTTTACATAAGTGCAGGGTATAGGGTGTAGGGTATAGGGTATAGGGTATAGGGTATAGGGTGCAGGGTATAGGGTATAGGGTGCAGGGTATAGGGTATAAGGTATAGGGTATAAGGTATAGGGTATAGGGTGCAGGGTATAGGGTATAGGGTGCAGGGTATAGGGTGCAGGGTATAGGGTATAAGGTATAGGGTATAGGGTGCAGGGTATAGGGTATAGGGTGCAGGGTATAGGGTGCAGGGTATAGGGTATAGGGAATAGGGTGCAGGGTATAGGGTATAGGGTATAGGGTGCAGGGTATAGGGTATAGGGTGTAGGGTATAGGGTGCAGGGTGCAGGGTATAGGGTATAGGGTTTAGGGTGCAGGGTATAGGGTATAAGGTATAGGGTATATGGTATAAGGTATAGGGTGTAGGGTGCAGGGTATAGGGTATAGGGTGCAGGGTATAGGGTATAGGGTATAGGGTGCAGGGTATAGGGTATAAGGTATAGGGTATATGGTATAAGGTATAGGGTGTAGGGTGCAGGGTATAGGGTATAGGGTATAGGGTGCAGGGTATAGGGTATAGGGTGCAGGGTATAGGGTATAGGGTGCAGGGTGCAGGGTATAGGGTGCAGGGTATAGGGTGTAGGGTATAGGGTATAGGGTGCAGGGTGTAGGGTATAGGGTATAGGGTGCAGGGTGTAGGGTATAGGGTATAGGGTATAGGGTGCAGGGTACAGGGTGCCTTATACCCTATACCCTGTACCTTACACCCTGTACCTTACACCCTGTACCTTATACCCTGTACCTTACACCCTGTACCTTATACCCTGTACCCTACACCCTGTACCCTATACCTTACACCCTGTACCCTATACCTTACACCCTGTACCTTATTCCTTGTGCATTTTCATACTGTGAATCTATCTTATTATACTAAGAAATCTTTAGATATTTGGACAAAGCCAGTCAAATAGAGGATAATCTCTAAAATGTTTGTGCAATTACCTATTTTATATGTACTACTCGGGCCATGATTTATGAAAACATATTCAATTATTATGTACAGTGCTCAACATAGTGATACTATCGATCCGTACTATGCATGTCCAAAGCACGTTAAATTGGGATAAATATTTATCGATACCAGTACATGTACATTTTAAATGTCTACAAATTACTGCCACTGTGTGTTGTTTGTCACATATCTAAAATATCTTTTTCATCCAAAACAACCTGTATTAGCACGAATTGAAACAGCAATCTATATATTGCAAACGCCATGCAATGACTTCGAAATTCATGTGATTATCCTATAATGCAATTGCTCCTATTCATATCTTCTAATTTTAGATTCGGAATTTCTATTCTATTTTTAGAAAAAAATCAAACTAAAAAATCAAAGCGCTTGGTCTTCCTATAACCCTAACCCTAACCCTAAACCCTAAACCCTAAACCCTAACCCTAAACCCTAAACCCTAACCCTAACCCTAACCCTAACCCTTAACCCTTAACCCTAACCCTAACCCTAACCCTAACCCTTAACCCTAACCCTAACCCTTAACCCTAACCCTAACCCTAACCCCTGAGGGGCTAAAAATGAACAGCTATTCTATACTTGTTTTTAAAAGAAAGGTTAAAAAATAGTACTGAAATGCAAAAGCATTCCTTAAATAATGAAAAATGTAAGAGATGAAAAAGGTAAAAAAAAAAAAAAGGAAACTTGTATGCATTATGTAGCAACATATAGCGGTCACCCATCCAAGTACTAACCACGCTCGATGTTGCTCAACTTGTTTGATAAAGAGATACATTTAGTATACTATTGTGTGATTGCACAATGTTAGATCGAAGACGCCGACGGGTAAGGACGTCTATTTTACAGAGAGTTTATTTGTTTATTTTAATATGCTTGTATTAAAAGGACAAGAAAAAAGAAAATCATTAAATAGTACAATATCTTTTACATAAGTGCAGGGTATAGGGTGCAGGGTATAGGGTATAAGGTATAGGGTATAGGGTGCAGGGTATAGGGTATAAGGTATAGGGTATAAGGTATAGGGTATAGGGTGCAGGGTATAGGGTATAGGGTGCAGGGTATAGGGTGCAGGGTATAGGGTATAGGGTATAGGGTGCAGGGTATAGGGTATAGGGTGCAGGGTATAGGGTATAGGGTGTAGGGTATAGGGTGCAGGGTGCAGGGTATAGGGTATAGGGTTTAGGGTGCAGGGTATAGGGTATAAGGTATAGGGTATATGGTATAAGGTATAGGGTGTAGGGTGCAGGGTATAGGGTGCAGGGTGCAGGGTGTAGGGTATAGGGTATAGGGTATAGGGTGCAGGGTATAGGGTATAAGGTATAGGGTATATGGTATAAGGTATAGGGTGTAGGGTGCAGGGTATAGGGTATAGGGTGTAGGGTGCAGGGTATAGGGTATAGGGTGCAGGGTATAGGGTATAGGGTGCAGGGTATAGGGTGTAGGGTATAGGGTATAGGGTGCAGGGTGTAGGGTATAGGGTATAGGGTGCAGGGTGTAGGGTATAGGGTATAGGGTGCAGGGTACAGGGTGCCTTATACCCTATACCCTGTACCTTACACCCTGTACCTTACACCCTGTACCTTATACCCTGTACCTTACACCCTGTACCTTATACCCTTTACCCTACACCTTGTACCCTATACCTTACACCCTGTACCCTATACCTTACACCCTGTACCCTATTCCTTCTGCATTTTCATACTGTGAATCTATCTTATTATACTAAGAAATCTTTAGATATTTGGACAAAGCCAGTCAAATAGAGGATAATCTCTAAAATGTTTGTGCAATTACCTATTCTATATGTACTACTCGGGCCATGATTTATGAAAACATATTCAATTATTATGTACAGTGCTCAACATAGTGATACTATCGATCCGTACTATGCATGTCCAAAGCACGTTAAATTGGGATAAATATTTATCGATACCAGTACATGTACATTTTAAATGTCTACAAATTACTGCCACTGTGTGTTGTTTGTCACATATCTAAAATATCTTTTTCATCCAAAACAACCTGTATTAGCACGAATTGAAACAGCAATCTATATATTGCAAACGCCATGCAATGACTTCGAAATTCATGTGATTATCCTATAATGCAATTGCTCCTATTCATATCTTCTAATTTTAGATTCGGAATTTCTATTCTATTTTTAGAAAAAAATCAAACTAAAAAATCAAAGCGCTTGGTCTTCCTATAACCCTAACCCTAACCCTAAACCCTAAACCCTAAACCCTAACCCTAACCCTAACCCTAAACCCTAACCCTAACCCTAACCCTAACCCCTAACCCTAACCCTAACCCCTAAACCCAAACCCTAAACCCTAAACCCTAACACTAACCCTAACCCTAACCATAACCCTAAGCCCTGGTTTCACAGATGTGCGGAAACGTGACCGAATGAAAATACTACAAGTATTTTAGGAGATAGTGCTAGTTCAACCAGTCTATTCCATCACTTTTTGAGTAGTGTTTTTGTCGAGCTCGGTCCATTCCGGCCAGGTTTTTACATATACCTCATTAATTTATTTCAAATATTTTTTATATATTCTAATAGCCCTGGTTTCACAGATGTGCGGAGACTTGACCGAATGAAAATACTCCAAGTATTTTAGGAGATAGTGCCAGTTCAACCAGTCTATTCCATCAGTTTTAGAGTAGTATTTTTGTCGAGCTCGGTCCATTCCGGCCAGGTTTTTCCATATACCTCATTAATTTATTTCAAATATTTTTATATATTCTAATAGCCCTGGTTTCACATATGTGCGGAAACTTGACCGAATTAAAATACTTCAAGTATTTTAGGAGATAGTGCCACTTCAACCAGTCTATTCCATCAGTTTTAGAGTAGTATTTTTGTCGAGCTCGGTCCATTCCGGCCAGGTTTTTCCATATACCTCATTAATTTATTTCAAATATTTTTTATATATTCTAATAGCCCTGGTTTCACAGATGTGCGGAGACTTGACCGAATGAAAATACTCCAAGTATTTTAGGAGATAGTGCCAGTTCAACCAGTCTATTCCATCAGTTTTAGAGTAGTATTTTTGTCGAGCTCGGTCCATTCCGGCCAGGTTTTTCCATATACCTCATTAATTTATTTCAAATATTTTTATATATTCTAATAGCCATGGTTTCACATATGTGCGGAAACTTGACCGAATTAAAATACTTCAAGTATTTTAGGAGATAGTGCCACTTCAACCAGTCTATTCCATCAGTTTTAGAGTAGTATTTTTGTCGAGCTCCGTCCATACCGGCCAGGTTTTTCCATATACTTCATTAATTTATTGCAAATATTTTTATATATTCTAACAGCTACCAAGACAAGAAGAAACACGCTTAGAAAGTAACCTGACCAAAACTGGGCGGAGTCCTGCAATCCTGCACCCGGAACACGTCAAAGTGCCCTATCCTCAACCCACATACATTTATACTCAACGCTTAAAAATTAATCCTCAGCCCTCAGAATTTTATCCTCAGCCTTCAAGAGCTTATCCTCAACCTTTTGAGACTTATCCTCGTCGCTTAAAAATTAATCCTCAGCCATTAGAATTTTACCCTCAGCCCTCGAAAGCTTATCCTCAACCCTTAGACACTTATCCTCATCGCTTAAAAATTAATCCTCAGCCCTCATAATTTTATCCTCAACCCTCACTTCCTTATCCTTAACCCTCATACACTTATTCTCATCCCTTCATAATTAATCCTCAGCCCTCAGAATTTTTCCCTCAACCCTCACTTGTTTATCATCAATCCTCAGATACTTAACCTCATCACTTAAAAATTATCCTCAACTCTTTTACATTGATCCTCAGCCTTCACTTGCTTATCCCCAACCATCAAACACTTATCCTCAGCGCTTGAAAACTAATCCTCAACCCTCAGAAATTTATCATCAACTCTCACTTCCTTATCCTTAACCTTCATACACTTATTCTCATCCCTTAAAAATTAATCCTCAGCCCTCAGAATTGTATCCTCATCCCTCGAAAGCTTATCCTCAACCCTCAGACACTGATCCTAAACACTTAAAAACTAATCCTCAACCCTCAGAATTTATCCTCAACCCTCAAAAGCTTATCCTCAACCCTCAGACATGGATCTTATACGCTTAAAAAGTAATCCTCAACTCATGGAAATTTATCCCCAGCCTTCAATTGCTTATCCTGAACCCTCAAACATTTATCCTCAACGCTTAGAAATTAATCCTCAACCCTCATAATTTTATCCTCAACCCTCAAAAGCTTATTCTCAAACCGTGGACACTTGTCCTAAACGCTTAAAAACTAATCCTCAACCCTCATAAATTTATCCTCAACATTCAATTGCTTATCCTCAACTCTCATACACTTATCCTCAACGTTTAAAAATTAACCCTCAACCCTCACTATTTTATCCTCAGTTCTCAATTGGTTTTCCTTCACCTTCACACACTTATCCTCAACCCCTAAAAATTAATCCTTACCTTTATCCTCAACCCTCATTGGGGCTGGGATATATAAGTGCGGAAGCATCACATTTCAATCAGTTAGAGTTTAGCTGTAGAGGACCTGGGTTAGAAGTAGGTTTCCTTTATAGCGGTCCTGTACACATTCTTATTAAATATTATAGTTGGTGCTTAATTTTTCTTTCAGATTTGCATCAAATTTGTTTAACTATCTAAAGTAATAGGTAAGTATTTGATTTTCTTGAATGTCATTCGCCTCACCATATTTATCTAAATTATCTAAGATAACGTTAAACTTCCAATTCTTGTATTGAAGAGATAAATTCTTTTTAACTCTTTTTCTGAAATGGTTTATGGATAACACATTTCTTGGCATTGAAAATACTCTACTCATCAAGAAAAAATAAAGTTTTATTTATAACTAGGATAAACATTTCACAGGAAGTAGTTTTAACAAAAATAAAACTCGTTTCATTGATTTCACTGATTGCTTTCTTTAGAGGGAGATAATGAATCAGTTATCATGCAAGTCTTGGATCGCAGGGTAAATGTTGGAACAACATTTCCCCTATCACCAACGAGGTCCTGTAAACCATAGCGCGACCAAAACAAACTTTGTGACAAAATAGGCGATGAAATGGTAAAGGCAGCATGAATGCTCACATCAGCTGCGTACACATTAAAAGCATTTATTTCTATTGGACTTGAATGATCTAATTCACCAAATTTGAATGCAATGATACATAGATTAAAATTTTCAATTCTGTGCATCTTTTGAAGACTTTTGTCGAGGGTGTTCAAAATAAATTCTCGGTCATCTAGTAAAACATGCAATTTTCTTATATCGGAAATTACGTTTTTCTTCATTGTACTTCTGGACAAACTTTTTTCATCCAAATTCATTCTAGTATTTGAAAGTTGCTTTCTTAAATCTTCATAATAAGCATACTGCAACTTCTGAAATTCACGTCTGTTGTACTTAGGATAATGCAAATTTCCTTCTCTTGGTAAGAGAGTCAAGTGAAAATCAAAGCCATCCCCTTCTAAGCATTTAAAACCTTTTGTCCATTTCAAATACTGCATACCGTCAGAATTGTACAACTGTAACGGTAAATCTTTTCTCGAAATTGGGTATACATCAATTAAACTTCTCTCTCCTCTCGGTAATATACTGATATACGAAAACGGAGCAGTAATATCTGGAAAGTTGTTGAAAATTCCTACTATACCATCAATGTCCCTAGTGAAACGCAGCCACAGATCTTGGGCGATATTGCCTATTCTACATTCTCTTATACGCAGGGTTGAATCGCTTTTCAAGAAAGATTAAGCTTCAAAATTATTACTTTCAAACTCGGCAACAAGGCATTGCGTATTTTCTTCTCCAGTTGTTATGAAAACTTCTGTTTCACACATGTTAACTACAGAAAACGGAAAAAGAATAATTTGTACAAGTAAAAATTATAACCAGATAAGTTCCGGTTTATCAAATTCAAATATTTCAATTAGTAATCACGTGGTCAGTTACATTTCAAAGTCTCACAAGAATTAAGATAAAAACAACACCTGATTATTTTTTGCCTATACATATATCCGAAGAAACAAAATGGACGATTTCAACGCCAGAGCTTTATATTTATACTAATGGTTAACTCCGCCCACATACAACACGTGATTTTCACTTGACAGTGACGAGATGAACCTCCAAATTAACTCGTAATTATGTTATAACCCTAACCCTAACCCTAACCCTATGCCCTCAAAGTCACCAAAATTTTAAGGGCATCGGGCCAAATGGCAACATGCCCTTAAAGACTTACCAGTCTTGCCCTCAAAGGGCATCGGGCCAAATGGCAACATGCCCTTAAAGACTTACCAGTCTTGCCCTCAAAGGGGAACCCTATACCCTCAAAGTCACCAAAACTTTAAGGGCATCGGGCCAAATGGCAACATGCCCTTAAAGAATTACCAGTCTTGCCCTCAAAGCGGAAACCTATGCCCTCAAAGTCACCAACACTTTAAGGGCATCGGGACAAATGGCAACATGCCCTTAAAGACTTACCAGTCTTGCCCTCAAAGGGGAACCCTATACCCTCAAAGTCACCAAAACTTTAAGGGCATCGGGCCAAATGGCAACATGCCCTTAAAGAATTACCAGTCTTGCCCTCAAAGCGGAAACCTATGCCCTCAAAGTCACCAACACTTTAAGGGCATTGGGCCAAATGGCAACATGCCCCTAAAGACTTACCTGTCTTGCCCTCAAAGCGGAACCCTATGCCTCAAAGTCTCCAACATTATAAGGGTATCGGGCCAAATGGCAACATGCCCCTAAAGACTTACCTGTCTTGCCCTCAAAGCGGAACCCTATGCCCTCAAAGTCACCAAAACTTTAAGGGCATCGGGCCAAAACGCAACATGCCCTTAAAGACTTACCAGTCTTGCCCTCAAAGCGAAACCCTATGCCCTCAAAGTCACCAAAACCCCTTTTTTCAACAAGACCAGCCTGGGGGACCCTTTACAGACTCCTTGAAGGGCAAGC
Organism: Ostrea edulis; assembly: GCF_947568905.1. Classification (NCBI taxonomy): domain Eukaryota; kingdom Metazoa; phylum Mollusca; class Bivalvia; order Ostreida; family Ostreidae; genus Ostrea; species Ostrea edulis. The sequence goes on from NC_079170.1 coordinate 79,405, forward strand.
CCCAACAAGGGATAAAAAAGGGATTGGCGTCACATTTTTAAAAGGGTGACGTCAGGGAAAGATTTCAGGCCTTTAGCCCCTAACTGGCCCCATATGACCTGAGATTGGGGCCAGCCCTTTAATCCCACAAAAAGGGTCTGGTCTGGCCTCATCGAGGGGGCACAGTGAGAAGTCAACAAATGTCGGCCCCTACCCTGACGACCCCGGGTCCCTTGGCAGTTTTAATGCATTTTCCCCAACCCCTGAGGGGCTCAAAATGAACTAATATCCTATACTTTTTTTTATAAGAGAGGTTAAAAAATGGTACTGAAATGCAAAAACATTCGTTAAATAATGAAAAATGTAAGAGAACAAAAAGGTTAAAAAAAATTATACTTGTATGCATTATGTAGCAACATATAGCGGTCACCCATCCAAGTACTAACCACGCTCGATGTTGCTTAACTTGTTTGATCAAGAGATATATTTAGTATACGATTGTGCGATTGCACAATGTTAGATCGAAGACACCGAAGGGTAAGGACGTGTACTTTACAGAGAGTTTATTTGTTTATTTTAATATGCTTGTATTATAACGACAAGAAAAAAGAAAATCATTAAATAGTAGAATATCTTTTACATAGTTGTATAGTTAAACACGGTCAAGGCTATCAGCATTTCATTCTTACGGTAGGTATGTTTTTAAAGAGGATAAAAGCAAGATGTATCTATGCTTGTTTTAGGATGTCAATATTTTATGTTTGGTATCTTTGTTTTAAGATATTATTTCTTATTTCTAATACGTATTTCACTTCAACAGCTTTTCCCAAAATAAGAGACAGCAGAGAAGCAAAAGAGGTAAGTATCATGAAATAAGTACTATTTTGTTACATAAATACTTAGTATGAAACCCTTGATTTGTAAGTGTTATCACATGTAACATATTTCATAATTGATCTATTTGTTTTCAAAAGTAATACTTTTAATATTTAAAAATGGAGTGAACAATTAAAATTCGCGTATTACAGTTTAGTTAGGCTTTGAGTAATCGACCTCTAAATATGATGACAGCTGCGATTTATACTTTTATCAAGGGATATAAATATGTTCCCTATAGAAAATTTGTAGGATGATAATATAGCTTTTGTAGATGTGCAGCCCGATAGTCATTTTGTCTCCACTCGCATGCATGCGCATGCACATGCGTTTAGTTTTTGGTACAAAATATTCAAAATCAGTTTACACAAGGGATCGATATGAAACCTTAATAGAATGATAGTATATCATTTGAAGATGTGCAGAATAATAGTAATTTTGTCAGCATGTGCATGCACATGCATTTAGTTTTTGGTACAAAATATTCGTAATCAATCTAACTTTTTTGTTGTTCGTCGAAATGGCTTGATATTTATATTGTAAGTACATAATGCAACCCTTAATTTAGCCACTTCGCCCGGAGTATCAGGACTTAGAAATTTTTCACTCTCACCAAGAGTAGCCAATTCGCCCTGAAAGTAGCAATCCTAGCCCTGAAAGTAGCAACCCTAGCCCTAAAACTAACAAGCCTAGCCCTTAAAGTAATACAATCCTAATTCATCGTTTGTATTCGATGTTCTTCCATCAAACAGCTACCAAGTCAAGAATAAACACGCTTAGAAAGTCACATGACAAAAAGTGGGCGGAGTCCCGCAATTCCGCACCCGCAACACGTCAAAGTGCCCTTACCCTAACCCTAACCCTAAGTCCTTAACCCCAATGCAACAGGCTTCAAATTTGACCAATTTCAAAGTTTTACTTCATTTTCCCCGATCCCCGAAGGGGCTGAAAATGAACTACTACTCTATACTTGTTTTTAAAAGAAAGTTAAAAAAAAAAAAGAATATATAAAAATATTAGAATATTATATTGCCAAGCAAAGCGTCCTGCAGGGCACTGAAATGAAAAAAAGTTTCGTTAAATAATGTTTAGGGAAATAAGAGAACAAAAAGGTTTTTAAAAAAATATATAATTTTTTTTTATACTTGCATGCATTATGAAGCAACATTTAGCGGTCACCCATCCGAGTACTAACCACGCTCGATGTTGCTTAACTTCTTTGATCAAGAGAGACACGTAGTGTACTATATGCGATCGGCATTTCATTTGGATACAAGACGCCGAAGGGTAAGGACGTGTTTTTTTAACAGAGAATTCATTTCTTTATTTTAATATGCTTGTATTAAAAGGACAAGAAAAAACGAAAATCATGAAATAGTAGAATATCTTTTACATAGTTGTAAAGTTGAACACGGTCAAGGATATCAGCATTTCAGTCTTTCGGTAGACACTGAAGAGTAAGGACGTGTTTTTAGAGAGGATAAAAGCAAGATGTATCTATGTTTGTTTTAAGATATTATTTATTATTTCTAATAGGTGTTTAACTTCAACAGCTTTTGCCAAAATAATAGAAGAACAGAGAAACAAAAGAGGTAAGTATCATTAAATAGTAGTAATTTGTTACACAAATAAATAGTACCAAATCCATGAATTGTAAGTGTTATTAAATGTAACATATCTTATAATTGATCTATTTGTTTTCAGAAGTAATACCTACATTTAATATTTAACAATTGAGTGATCAAGTGAAAATTACGTTGTACAGTTTAGTTAGGCTTTCAGTAATCGATCTCTAAATATGATGACAGCTGTGATTCATACTTTAATGAAGGGATATAATTATGTTCCTTAAGAAATTGTAGGATGACAGGTTACAGGGCGTAGGGTATAACGTACAGGGGACAGGGTACAGGGTGTTGGGTGTAGGTGTAAAGTACAGGGTATAGGGTGTAGGGTACAGTGTATAGGGTGCGGGTATAGGGTATAGGGTACAGGGTATAGGGTATAGGGTGCAGGGTATAGGGTGCGGGTATAGGGTATAGGGTGCAGGGCATAGGTTATAGGGTGCAGGGTATAGGGTGCAGGGTATAGGGTGCAGAGTGCAGGGTATAGGGTACAGGGTGCAGGGTGCCTTATACCCTATACCTTGTACCTTACACCCTGTACCTTATACCCTGTACCCTACACCCTGTATCCTATACCCTGTACCTTACACCCTGTACCCTATACCTTACACTCTGTACCTTATTCCTTGTGCCTTTTCATACTGTGTATCTATCTAATTACACTAACAAATCTTTAGAAATTTGGACAAATCCAGTCAAATAGAGGATAATCTCTAAAATGGTTGTGCAATTACCTATTCTATATGTACTACTCGGGCCATGATTTTTAAAAACATCTTCAATTATTATGTACAGTGCTCAACATAGTGATAATACCGATCCGTACAATGCATGTTCAAAGCACGTTAAATTGGGATAAATATTTATCAATACCAGTACATGTACATTTTAAATGTCTACAAATTACTGCCACTCTGTGTTGTTTGTCACATATCTAAAATATCTTTTTTATCCAAAACAACCTGTATTAGCACGAATTGAAACAGCAATTTCAATTCTATATTGCAAACGCCACGCAATGACTTCAAAATTCATGTGATTATCCTATAATGCAATTGCTTCTAATCATATCTTCTAATTTTAGATTCGGAATTTCTATTCTATTTTAAGAAAAAAAATCAAGCTAAAAAATCAAAGCGCTTGGTCTTCCTATAACCCTTAACCCTAATCCTAAACCCTAACCCTAACCCTAAACTTAAACCTAAACCTAACCCTAAACCCTAACCCTAATTATGTTATGCCCTGTAGATAACCACTTTAACCCTGATAATAACCAGTCTTGCCCTCAAAGCGGAACCCTTTCCCCTCAAAGTCACTAAAACTTTAAGGGCATCGGGCCAAATGGGAACATGGCCTTAAAAGACTTAGTCATTTTTCACCCTAAAACAGGGTAGCCAAAGTGGCCCGAATCGGACCCTAATTAGGGTTGCCCTTTATTGGGTCGGAACGGAGGGGCCGGGGGCGGAGGGTCCCGGGCACAGGAGTCAGACCCTCGAAGGGTCCGGGGAACCCCAAAAGGACCCGAGAGGGGGCGGAGTCTCCCAGGGAACCCCGAAGGAAGTTTTCGAGTGTCCTTAACCTCGGGACCGGAAGTACCTAAGGACCCCTTTTTCTCAACAAGACCAGCCTGGGTGGCCCTTTACTGACCTCTTGAAGGGCAAGTCCCAACAAGGGCGAAAAAAGGGATTGGCCTCACCTCTTTAAAAGGGTGACGTCAGGAAAATATTTCGGGCCGATCGCCCCTAACTGGCCCCATGGGGCCCGAGAGTGGGGCCAGCCCTTTGATCCCACAAAAAGGGTCTGGTCTGGTGGCATCGAAGGGGACACAGTGAGAAGTCAAAAAATGTCAGCCCCTACCCTGACGACCCCTGGTCCCTTGGCAGTTTTGCTGCATTTTCCCCAACCCCTGAGGTGCTGAAAATGAACTACTATTCTATACTTTTTTTTAAAAGAGAGGTTAAAAAATGGTACTGAAATGCAAAAACATTCGTTAAATAATGAAAAATGTAATAGAACAAAAAGGTTAAAAAAAATTATACTTGTATGCATTATGTAGCAACATATAGCGGTCACCCATCCAAGTACTAACCACGTTCGATGTTGCTTAACTTGTTTGATCAAGAGATACATTTAGTATACGATTGTGCGATTGCACAATGTTAGATCAAAGACACCGAAGGGTAGGGACGTGTATTTTACAGAGAGTTTATTTGTTTATTTTAATATGCTTGTATTAAAACGAGAAGAAAAAACGAAAATCATTAAATAGTAGAATATCTTTTGCTTAGTTGTATAGGTAAACACGGTCAAGGCTATCAGCATTTCATTCTTACGGTAGGCATGTTTTTAGAGAGGATACAAGCAAGATATATCTATGCTTGTTTTAGGATGTCAATATCTGATATTTGGTATCTTTGTTTTAAGATATTATTTCTTATTTATATTGGGTATTTCGCTTCAACAGCTTTTTGCAGAAATAAGAGAAGAGCAGAGAAGCAAAAGAGGTAGGTATCATTAAATAGTACTATTTTGTTACATAAATACTTAGTATGAAACCCTTGATTTGTAAGTGTTATCACATGCAACATATTTCATAATTGACCTATTTGTTTTCAAAAATAATGCTTACTTTTAATATTTAAAAATTGAACGAACAATTGAAAATTGTGTATTACAGTTCACTTAGGCTTTGAGTATTCCACCTCTAAATAGGATGAAAGCAGTAGTTTTAACAAAAATCAAACTCGTTTCATTGATTTCACTGATTGCTTTCTTTAGAGGAAGATAATGAATCAGTTATCGTGCAAGTCTTGGATCGCAGGGTAAATGTTGGAACAACATTTCCCCTATCACCAACGAGGTCCTGTAAACCATAGCGCGACCAAAACAAACTTTGTGACAAAATAGGCGATGAAATGGTAAAGGCAGCATGAATGCTCACATCAGCTGCGTACACATTAAAAGCATTTATTTCTATTGGACTTGAATGATCTCTATCACCAAATTTGAATGCAATGATACATATATTAAAATTGTCAATTCTGTGCATCTTTTGAAGACTTTTGTCGAGGGTGTTCAAAATAAATTCTCGGTCATCTGGTAAAACATGCAATTCTCTTATATCGGAAATTACGTTTTTCTTCATTGTACTTCTGGACAAACTTTTTTCATCCAAATTCATTATAGTATTTGAAAATTGCTTTCTAAAATCTTCATAATAAGCATACTGCAGTTTCTGAAATTTACGTCTGTTGTACTAATAATGCAAATTTCCTTCTCTTGCTAAGAGAGTCAAGTGAAAATCAAAGCCATCCCCTTCTAAACATTTAAAACTTTTTGTCCATTTCAAATACTGCATACCGTCAGAATTGTACAACTGTAACGGTAAATGTTTTCTCAATACTGGGTATACATCAATTAAACTTCTCTCTCCTCTCGGTAATATACTGATATACGAAAACGGAGCAGTAATATCTGAAAAATTGTTGAGAATTCCTACTATACCATCAATGTCCCCAGTGAAACGCAGCCACAGATCTTGGGCGATATTGCCTATTCTATAGTATCTTATACACAGGGTTGAATCGTTTTTCAAGAAAGATTCAGCTTCAAAATTATTACTTTCAAACTCGGCAACAAGGCATTGCGTATTTTCTTGTCCAGTTGTTATGAAAACTTCTGTTTCACACATGTTAACTACAGAAAACGGAAAAAGAATAATTTGTACAAGTAAAAATTATAACCAGATAAGTTCCAGTTTATCAAATTCAAATATTTCAATTAGTAATCACGTGGTCATTTACATTTCAAAGTCTCACAAGAATTAAGATAAAAACAATACCTGATTATTTTTTGCCTATTCATATAACCGAAGAAACAAAATGGACGAATTCAACGCCAGAGCTTTATATTTATGCTAATAGTTAACTCCGCCCACATACAACACGTGATTTTCACTTGACAGTGACGAGATGAACCTCCAAATGAACTCGTAATTATGTTATAACCCTAACCCAAACCCTAACCCTAACCCTTAACCCTGAACCCTAAACCCTAACCGTAACCCTAACCCTTAACCCTTAACCCTAACCCTAACACCCTGGGTATACCCTGGGTTATATCTCCGGTATACCCAGGGTATATCATGGGGTACACCCTGGATATACCCTGAATATGCCTTAGGTATACTCCATTTCTACTTTTCTTATTATTATACCAACATATATATGTCTTCCGAATGCATATATAATATTATACAACAAAAAACGCATTCTTTCCCTTGTCATTGTTCACTATCATATTCCAACCCATAATAGTATTGTTCAATGTTATAACGATTAGCTATCGTGTTAAGTATTATTAAATGTCACATATAAATTTACATACTAATCATATTCACTCACTTTGGTTAAGTACATACAATTAATGTAGGCCTATATTGTTATCATAAATCATAAACATATGACAATATATACTTACCATGAAATCGCTTTCCTACAATCCTAATTCATCTTTGGTTTTAATGTTCCATATAGCATCTCTATGCAAGACGTCAGATTCCATCAAACAGCTATCAAGTCAAGAATAAACACGCTTAGAAAGTCACATGACAAAAAGTGGACGGAGTCCCGCAATCCCGCACCTGCAACACGTCAAAGTGCCCTTATCAAGTCAAGAATAAACACGCTTAGAAAGTCACATGACAAAACGTGGGCGGAGTCCCGCAATCCCGCACCCGCAACACGTCAAAGTGCCCTTACCCTAAACCCTAAACCTAACCCTTAAATTCGGAATTTCTATTCTATTTTTAGAAAAAAATCAAACTAAAAAATCAAAGCGCTTGGTCTTCCTATAACCCTAACCCTAACCCTAAACCCTAAACCCTAAACTTAACCCTAACTAACCCTAAGCCTAACCTTAACCGTGTAGGATGTAGGGTGCAGGGTGTAGGGTATAAGGTACCGGGTGCGGGTATAGAATACAGGATACAGTATGTAAGGTACAAGGTGTAAAGTATAAGGTACAGGGTCGAAGGTGTAGGGTACAGGGTGCATGGTATAGGATGCAGGATATAGGGTGCAGGAATAGAGTACAGGGTACAAGGTACAAGGTAGAGGGTGTAGGGTATAAGGTACAGGGTCTAGGGTACAGGGTGTAGAGTATACGGTACAGGGTGCAGGGAGCGGGTATAGGATACAGGGTATAAGGTACAGGGTGGAAGGTATACGGTACAGAGTGCAGGGAGCGGGTACAGGGTGTAGGGTATAGAATACAGGATACAGTATATAAGGTACAGGGTGTAGGGTATAAGGTACAGAGGGCAGGGAGCGGGTACAGGGTGTAGGGTATAAGGTACAGGGTCTAGGGTATAGACTACATGGTATATGATGCAGGGTATATGGTGCGGGTATAGGGTACAGGGTCTAGGGTATAGAGTATAAGGTACAGGGTGCAGGGTGTGGGTATAGGGTACAGGGTATAAGGTACAGGGTGTAGGGTAGAAGTTACAGGGTCTAGAGTGTAGGGTATAAGTTGCAGGGTGTAGGTGCAGGGTATAGGGTGTAGTGTACAGGGTATAAGATGCAGGGTATAGGGTGTAGTGTACAGGGTATAAGATGCAGGGTATAGGGTGCGGGTATAGGGTACAGGGTACAAGGTACAGGGTACAAGGTACAGGGTCTAGGGTATAAGGTACAGGGTCTAGGGTATAAGGTTCAGGGTGCAGGGTGTTGGGTGTACTTTCAGGGTATAGGGTGTAGGGTATATGTTACAGGGTGTAGGGTGCGGATACAGGGTGTAGGTGCAGGGTATATGGTACAGGGTGTAGGGTGTAGGGCACAGGGTGTGAGGTGCAGGGTGGTCGCACTTTGAGATCTTCAGATAAATGGGTTGTTAGAAGAAAACATACCTTAAATACAGATAAACATCTTTTTTATTGAAATATGAGATGAGTACATTAAATGGATATATATTCTACAATTTCATTACTTAACTTTTTACATGTTTATTTACTATTGGCTTTCATTAACTTAGAAAAATGTAAACATTATATCAAAATGACTTACAAGTTGCAGGAAGACTTTAACCTTAACTCTAACATCGATCAAGAAATCAAAAGTACAACTTAGAAAATGACTACAAGACAACCGATACAAATCTTTCTTTATTTAATCTATGATAAAGAATATGTTCACAAAGTTTCTTTTAATAGAATGTCCTACACGGGCAGATGAAAACAAGCGGTATTCTCGCGAGATTATACTTACTTGCGTGAAACGTCACCAATAGATAATATATTTCCGGAATAATTGTTAGCGTATATTCAAATTCGAAACGTTAATCTTAATAAAATATTTTCTAATAAAAATAATATACCTTACATATCCAATTACATGACAAATTTGGCTAGGTACATTTGGAATGAAATTACACGGTATTTTTAGTAGGCTTTATATCAGAGACATATATTATTTTAGGGCTAATATTGAGTATAAATCAATTTTTTTTTCTTCCATACAATATGCAAGAAAGTTGCCAGAAATTTTACTGAACTTCCATTTTTGTTGCACATAAGAATCTTAAGAGCATCAGACAGACACATAGCGTGGTTTTTTTTTTCTGGAGGGGAGGTGTGACCCAGTATATAATAATTCGCAAGGGATGATAATTTATTATGCATGTGAATATAATGGAAAATTCAACTTTATCAAAGTTAAAAGTATCCCGTCTCTGATTTAAAGCGCATGAGACTAAAGGATATCAAATTGGAATGGGACGGTGGTAAAACGGATTTCCTTCAATTCGACATTTAGATATATCGATGACGTTTTGTCTATTAACAATGATCGCTTTCATTCATATGTCGATTTGATATATCCCTGTGAGCTCGAAATAAAGGACACCACAGAGTCGTCCACTTCTGCTTCATACTTATATATTTTATTGAAAGTAGACATTAACGGCAAACTGACAACTCAACTGTATGACAAACGGGATAATTTCAACTTCCCACATTTATGTAGCAATATTCCATTATCACCTGCATATGGTGTTTATATAACTCAACTGATTCGATATGCAAGAGCTTGTTCTGGGTATAGTCAGTTTTCAAATCGAGGTAAGCTACTGACAAACAAGTTGATGGTACAGGGATTTCAACAGTCTCGATTGAAGTCAGCATTTCGCAAATTCTATGGTCGTTATAACGATCTAGTTCGTCAATACAACCTCGAATTGGGTCAAATGCTGTCTGACGTGTTTCATACCGATTGTTAAGCCGTTTTTGGCACAATGATTTGACTGCGGATAACTCCGTTTACCTGATCAGGATATGGAGCTCACGGCGGGTGTGACCGGTCAACAGGGGATGCTTACTCCTCCTAGGCACCTGATCCCACCTCTGGTGTGTCCAGGGGTCCGTGTTTGCCCAACTATCTATTTTGTATTGCTTGTAGGAGTTATGAGATTGATCACTGTTCGTTATCTTCACCTTACATCCAGTGGTACGGTATGTATCAATATCTCACCAGAGCTCATAGAATGTAGAACTGACTTCATAATGACTTATGAAGGTGATCGGTGGGGAAATAACATATTCTGGTGATATTATTGGTTATACAGGTATATATTTTGTAGACAGTGGAGGGGTGGTGGTGTGTACACAACATCTGTACACGTACACTACCCACTTCACGTGTCTGTGCATTATGCAAGCACTAGTGTTTGCAAACCTTTATAAGAGACATGAAAGACTGCATTGAAGATAATGACAGGGATGTCACTTAGGATCAACAAGCTCCACTTTTAATTTGGTGTCTGTGCATCAAATAAAGTATTTCTCATCTCCCACAAAATCTTTAAAGAACACTATAACAAGAGATGGGAGATGTCTCTCATTATTCATGGAAATAATTTTCATTAACACTATATTCTTTTAGCCCCTTGACTGGCCCTGTGAAATGCAGAACCACATGACCTCTATCCTTGCCCTTGGTGACTAGGTATACAGACTGTTGAATAGCAGTTGACCTTTGCTGTTCACTACAACAACCTTTTTCAAGACCACCAATTCTTTTAACACAACTTTCAAGAAATGCAATAAAATGGGAAAGTCTAACAGATTGAAACACACAAGAGTCAATGTACTATAATCATGATTTTATACTTGTTTATAAGGAACTCTTTGAGAGAAATTTAGAAATATTTTTAATATTTATGATCAAGATTCCTTATAGCCAATATTCTTTCAAGCTTAACAAGGTTATTATGATGTGCATTGAAAATAGTTATTCTTAAAGGGGCATTAGATGTCATTTTGATACCAAAAAATTAATTAAATGAAATTTGCTCCATATCATACATGTATATTTCAGTGATAACACCAGTATTTAATTATTTCAAACACCTTTTAACCCCAAAACAGGCACATGCATGTGTATGAATATCACATGAATTTTGATAATTAAATGATTATTGTCTTGCAAGATAATAATTCGTCCTTATGTATTTCTATACACTAAAAGTGACAATCTATTATCGTTTTATTAGGTTTATCATGTTTTTGTACAAAATAAATATTATTATTAGGCATTAATATATATTCTTATTGAGCGATTTTGAATATAAAGGTTGCCATCACTTTCACAAACTACATAGCATATCATAATTAACTTGCTGTTAAAGAATATGTAACTCTTAAATTAGGTTAAGAGAATTTGATACCAAAGTGCAGAATATTATATTGTAAAATGTACAAAGGTGCAGCCTTGAAATTTATTATACATAACAATAATATGATTTCACAAAGTGTATTAATCAGTAATTGACAGTATCACTTATACCATTCATAAATGTATTTTATCATAATGCATTTAGTACTACTGTGTGCTGGATTATTTTTCAACCCCATGTAAATAATGAATTACATTCAAATGCAAAAACTCTTCTAGACACATATTCTGTTCTGAACACATTCTCTTCCATAGTCATAAGATATACATCATCATTTAAACTAATGTGTTAACATGTGCATACCATAGGCAAAGATTTCACACACATATATCATAACCTATTATCCAATGTGGAGATGTACATGGACTCCAAAGTTTAGATATTGTATGTCTAAAATATGTTCATTTGAAATATTAATAAGTACAAATGTACAATGTCAGCTACAATATGAGTTGAGGATTTTTTCATAGCAAAATCATGATGGTATGTAAATCTATCCAAATACATAAGGGTCTTAGTACAGTTTCCAGCATATCCATTCATATTCCTGGTCATCCTATCTCCAACAATCTATATATTACTTAGTTCTCTCCATGCCAAAACACATAGGACCGAGACTCTCTCCAATCCACTCTGTTCTATTGCTACCATCTTGATCTCATTCAAGTTTCTCCATTCTGCAATCTTTCTTTCTGCTTCTACTGTTCCTCTCCAGGTTGTTTTCGGTCTCTTAAATGCCCTCTTCCCTTCTGGTGTACAATCTAACGTCATATCACTGTCATTGTCACCTCCCCTCCATAGCACGTGTCCAATATAGTTCCATCACCGTCTCCTCAGCTCATTGTCTATTGCATTGATGTCAGTCCTGGCTGCCACTTCCTGTTTTCCATAATTTTCTGCTACTTTATCCCCAGTATCCTCTGCAAGCATCTGATATGGTAAGCATCTATTGACTTTTCACCTATTCACCTTCCAAGACATGGATATGCAAAATTTCTGAAAAAATAAATGCAAATATACCCTATGATAAATTTTAAATACATGCGTCTTAAACAGTACAAGAGGCCAAAAAGCCACATCGCTCAACGGAGTCACCTTGGCCCTGCCATTGTACAGCTGTTGTGATTTTAAAAAGATTTCAGTCTTTATTCCTATGAAAAATGTTGATCCCATATTGTGGCCCCAGCCTACATGAGCCCCAAAGGATCACAACATTGCTGAAAATGAATTCACATTACACAGAAATGCCTCAACACCAATATGATCGACAAGATCTTGTTGTTCTGGATAAGACCAAGGTTACAAGGTAATTGATCATGGTACATGCATGATACAAAAGATCTTGCCATAAGAAATCTATATACCAAATATGAAAGCTCTGTCTTAAAGACCCCCCCCAAAAAAAAAAACCCCGTACGGTTGCTCCACGGATCACTGAATGTGGGCGGAGCTTATCCATGGTCAATGTTATTTACCTGGAATTTACCTGGCCAAGAGATCGGTTGTTGTGTATATTTTTATGATATACACAGGAAATTTCTCAGGTTATTACAAATTATGCTTAGTGTCTTGATTTGTGCAAACAAAAATAATTAAAATTTCTACCTACATGCATACCGCATTTCTATTTCCCGTAAACCTTCAAACTTTGTCATATTTATGTAATGCAAATGACAGGTTTAGCCCATTTCTAAACCTTTGCTTTTTAAAACTTCTAATTAAATTGTTATATATCGTATATAAATAATTTCCTAAATATAATATTACCCGGCGTTTCCGGGCACTTCCTGGTGTCCTGGGAGTTCGCGGTGTCGTGGGTGTAGTAGGTAAAATATTCATGTTTCGAGAGAATGAATAAATCCAAGTAGATCTGTGTATATGTACAACCAAATGAAGAATGATCAAGATACCCCTCAATATGGGCCGTCTGTAGGGTTTCTGTAGCTGTAGTGTTTGCGTAATGGTGGTATCCCAAACAGAAGCTGACACGAAGTCTACCCCCCCCCCTTCTCTCTCTCGCTCTCTCTCTCTCTCTCTCTCTCTCTCTCTCTCTCTCTCTCTCTCTCTTTAGGGTTTCTGTGGACGTAGTGTTTGTGTAACGATGGCATCCCAAACAGAAGCTGACACGAAGTCTACACCCACTCCTCTCTCTCTCTCTTTAGGGTTTCTGTGGACGTAGTGTTTGTGTAACGATGGTATCCCAAACAGAGGCTGACACATAGCTAGTCTAACACCCCCTTTCTCTCTCTCCCTTACTCTCAATCATTGACTAAATGAGTAATTATTGTCATACGTATGCAACACTACTGCCATGTCATATTATTTCATCTATATTATTGCTACAGTTTTACACATCTCTCTCTCTCTCTCTCTCTCTTTATAAATATAAAACCGTGATAAATTATAAATAGCTCAATAACTCTCTCTCTCTCTCTCTCTCTCTCTCTCTCTCTCTCTCTCTCTCTCTCTCTCTCTCTCTCTCTCTCTTTATCTTTATAAATATAAAACCGGGATAAATTATAAATAGAAATATCTCAATAACTTTCTCTCTCTCTCTCTCTCTCTCTCTCTCTCTCTCTCTCTCTCTCTCTATATATATATATATAAAGCCGTGATAAATTGTAAATAGAAATATCTCAGTAACTCTTTCTCTCTCTCTCTAAATATAAAGCCGTGATAAATCATAAATAGAAATATCTCAATAACTTATTTATGCTTTTTTACTATTGTTTGATTTCTGATTGTGTAATTTATAATCCATGTGGTATCTCAAACAGAAGCATTTTTTTAACTACTGTGACCATTATACATGTTGATGTGCTGCGCCAATAAAGAATAACTTATGTTTGTTTTGTTTTTTATTATTATTATTGTTTGATTTCTGATTGTTTAATCTATAATACATGTATAAAGATGGAGAGAGAAAATACGATGATAAATTGCATTGTATAGGGGACGTTAGAAATTAAAATATTCTAGGTGCGAGTCAATGTTATCAAAACTCAGGTTTGAGATATTGTTCAGGTCAGATTTTTATCAAAAGTAGGTCAACCTTCCAGGTCAAAGTCACAAGATCGAATACCGTTGCATCACATAAAAAAATGTATATACAAAATATAAAAGCCCTAGCTTAAATAGTTCAAGAGATATTTTTAAAAAAGATTTTTCCTATATACTTGTATGTAAAACCTTTATCCCCTATTGTGGCCCACCCTACCCTCGGGGCCATGATTTTAACAAATTGAATCTGCACTATGTCAGAGAGCTGTCATGTAAATTTGAACTTTTCTGGCCCAGTGGTTCTTGCGGAGATTTTTAAATGCCCCCCCCCCATATAATTTTTCATTTAACAAGCCTAAAAAATCTTGTATGCAGATGCTTTGTGTTACCACCATGGTTTTGACCTTCAATTCTTATTGAATCTAATCTGGGTAGATCTACAGTTCACGCTTGCCTTTTATATTGCATCAAAATAGTTGCCTGCATCATTACAATTGCATATGATGCACGTTATACGTATAAATTACACGTTCTTTGAAAAGTAACATAAAGTCAAATGTCATAGTAAAAAAAAAAATATGGTAGATCCATGAAAGTAGGTTCAAAGTAGCTAATCACCTCCATTATCATAGGATAAACTTCCTGAAGCTGGAATATTACAAAATTTTACTTATTAGATTTAGAGTTTGATACAATCTTTTTAATAGATAAAAAACACCCTAGACATTTGCTCCTTACATTTATATTTACTAGTACCTTAATTTGCTAATTAATACATGCAAAGGTAGCAGTATGTTTACTACATTCTTTGGTTGTGTGGCACTAGCATCTATTGTTTTCAAGATAAAAGATCTCCAACACCAGGGACTGAATCTTCAATTTATGCCATAAAGTAGTAGTTAGGAGAAACAAGTAATGTATAAATTCACTTAATTAAAGAAAAAGTAATTAGTATGATCTCGGAATACCATAGAGGCATAGCAGGGTTGGGCGGTTAAAACCGCCCCCGGTTTTAACCAGTGGTTTTAACCGTCCCGGTCAATACTCCCCAAGTGGTCAATAATGGTCAATTGTGATTTAAACTGTCCATTTTCCTATTTTTATACATTTCTTGCAAAGATAAAGATAAATTAAGTCTTTTCATTATATTGATCAATTGTTGATTAATATTGTTCATTAGATAAAATCAAATGTAATTTCATAAGTTTAATATATTTGGTTTGCTAAAACTGATCGAAATATCTTCAGTACATACCAGAGGGTCACAGTTCTATAACATAGCTTGATTATTGGAGACAGACCTCCTAATACATGTACCTGGACAGATTAAGAATAAAAGGTAGCTGAACATTACCTGAGCCCAGGAAGCAGAGTGGACAGGTGTTAATAAGCATAGGCTGGGACCAGAGATGTCCAGTGTACCTGTTATTGTTATGAAAACATCACTAACCCACCCTCAAATGTTTATTCAACTGTATTCAACAGTTAAAATGAAGATTGATGAAACAATACTTATACTAAGGTAGTTCTTGTTAAATTAAGGAATTTGAACAGAAACTTTTACATCTCCCCAATATTCAACAGAGTCATTTGTACATTATTTATATAATATTATGACTTATAAGTATATTATTATTATACCAAACAATTTTCAATCGACCAGTATTAACCAGTTTTAACCAGTATTGACCACCGGCCTCATATCGACCACTTTTTTGCCAACCCTGCCCCGGGCATAGACATATAACAGATATGTTATCCGTTATATGTCTATGTGAATACATACTGCAACTTTGCATTCTGAACAATTAAACATACACATATATATAATTATACAAGTCCATATTGCTCTTTTCCCAGCCAATTGTGCACATTTACTAGTTCTGGTATACATGCTATAACTGATGAATTTGATTACATCCTTCGCCCCCCCCCCCCCATTTTCCTCTTAACACTTTAGCGCCCCCCTCCCCCCCGGTTGATGTCCACTCCCCCAAATCAATGTCTACTTTCCGATTTTTTGTTGGGGGTTGGACGAAAATACAATGATCATTTCGATGTAATGGGATTGTGAAACCAGTAGGATAATTTGGTTCAGACAGTGAGTTTTGCATTTCATTCATGCATAGAATAGCCCTACTTACCTAATCTCACCTCTGATATGTCCAGGGATCTATGTTTGCCCTACTTTCAGTTTTCTATTCTTCATGGGATTTATGCAATTAATCGTTGTTCATTATTTTCACTGGTCTACATAACGGTAAGAAAGAAATAAAGAAGTTTTTCCTTCAACGTATCCGTTTCGTTTGTTTATTGCCGCCATTGCGCACTAGCATTCCGGATAAATACTAATTACCGGATACGTCTCTTTCATTTCGCTCATTTCCGCGCGAGACCATGGGTTGTTTTCATCTGCCCGTGTAGCACATTTCTTTTAATATGATTTTGCCGTCAGTCAGATATCATCGTTTATTTTCCTACATTTTTTTCTAATCGCTGTTTCTTCTCCCTTCCATTGTTTTCTGCACTCTAGTCACGTGGCTTCTTTCAACAGATATATAAAGTGCTTCAACCGCCGTGTCATCACTTGCCATCCCACGGACCTTACTACAACTAATTCTAGTGAAACAAAATCATCTGCAGTATCGCTAACTCCACGATCGAAAGCATGTGATCCCATAATGCAACAAAAAGCATGTGATCCCATAATGCAACTGGTTGTATTGATATATCTCTATTTTTAAAATCGGAATTTGCAAGCTATTTTTAGAAAAAAATCAAACTAAAAAATCAAAGCGCTTGGTCTTCCTATTACCCTAACTCTAACCCTAAACCTAATCCTAAACATAAACCTAAACCAAACCTTAATCAAGGACGAACAGTTTTAGATAAGAAGGGAACGATTTTGTCTTGGAAGTAAACGCTTTGGCTTGGGAATGGTACGTTGCATGGTTCGAATGGAAAGGTTTTGTTTGGGAACGTTTTTAGTGGAGAACTGAACGGTTCATTTGGTGTAGCTGTACGTTTCAGGGTCTGTACATATAATATGGGGTATCTAGGCTACACTGTATATGAAATACACGGCACCGGGCAGAACTTTATAACAATCGGGTTTTAATGAGAAATGGAATAAGAGAATCACAATGATGCACATTTTTCAAATCATTGCTGCACATGTGTGAGTATGTATAATAGTTGTACACCAATAGTATTGAAATATCACATATGGAATAAAATTGTGGCAAAATATGAGGGTTTAAAGTTTCACATCCGAGTGTATCTAAATTTATTCAACCTTTCAAGAATTTCAAGGATGAAAGTGTTTGCAAATTTACCTTTGATTTGATTTATCGAAGTGCAACAATAACAATTCTAATTGAATTTTAGTGTATCACTTATGTGAAGATATTTGCACTCTATTATTGGCATACTAAGATGTATGTACGTGAAATAATTAGTGATGAGGAAAGCAGGATTCTACATTTTGTTTTGATTAAACTTTGATATATCAATATTTAGAAATACTACAAATATATTTTTCGTTAGAGCAATCTAGTGAAACGGCCTCATGATTTATAGAAATTTAATGTTCCAGTTTTCTAATAGTTAATAAATATTCTCACCATTTCATTATACTAACGTTCGAAGGCTGAAGGATGAAATTTGAATACAAAATATGCATAAGAGATCTGAGATTTCTGCATATACGATCGATGAAAAGAGAAAAATGAGTGAAAATATAAGAAATGGTGTGGTGAAATAAAATCCCTTAAGGGAAAGAACGAATGAAGCTCGGGATGTGATAATTAATCACAAGCACATATAACGCACAACGATGGGAATAAATCAGAAAGAAACTTAGTGTGCACTTAAATATTCCACTCACTACCGCTTCTGCACTTTTATTGATAAGATATTACAGCATTGATATACCTGTATTAAGTACCAACGTGTACATGATTCAGTAAGATGTGTCTTGGTATGTGAACATGCATCAACCTTCCTCCCAGAAAACCCACCGTTGTACATCTATCTATATTCTGCTTCAACTTCCACATTTTACATTCGAGAAGTTATTCAACGTACATATTTATTTGTTTTACATTCCAAACGTGGAAGAATTGTCAAAATGAAGTTATACAATATATAGAAAAGCTTTACAGATGTACCTATTGCATATTTAGAGCGTGCTTGCAACTATAGGTCCAGCAAAATCTTAGAAATCAGCCGATTTGGGGTCATCATCAAAATTCAGAACTCTGGAACATGCGTTTAGAGACATTTTCCACGACGTCATACACGCCTTGACACAGTGGTGATTCCTTTTCATGGAGGTGGTTGTAGACGTCATCACAAGGGTCCTGCTCTACAAAAATTTGCTGAGAGAATGCATTGTCTTCATTTTCCAAAAGTTCGTTGAGGTGATTGCATGCGTGATTTGCTACTCTTCTGGTATCTCGGTCAACAAGCGTTGCAGTTTCCTAAAAAAGCAATATAGAACACGAGATGTTTGTAAAACACATATGTCCCCATGGTGCAAAATTGAAAAGGGTTATACACACATCATTTAATTGAGAGTAGCATCATCAATTCAAAATATTGAGCAGACAATATCTTCCTATCTCAAGAGTGGATTGACCATGTGACCTAAAATCAATAGGGGCCATCAACTCCTGAAGATGTACCAGAGTACCAAGTTTGATGTCTGTCAAGCAAAGGGTTTTCAAGATATTGAACGGATAGTATATTCCTATGTCCAGAGTAGATTGACCCTTGACCTTTAACCTTTTGACCTGAAAAAATAAAGGAGTCCTCTTCCTTTCATAACCAACCCACATATGAAATATCATTATGATCAAGTGAATGGTTCTCAAGATATTGAGCGGACAACATGTGGTCACCCGACCGACCGACCGACCGACAGGTGCAAACCAATATGCCCCTCTTCTTTGAAGGGGGCACAATAAACATAGATGGAAATGAACTCGCTTTAACAAACGTGATTTATTACATACATATGGGTGATAATATCTTGAATGTTTTCATTCATAGAAGCTTAATAGTTATTTTCATATACCTATTACCAATCGATTTGGAAACCAATCTAGCATGTCATAAATAGATTCGTAAATTGATATTAATTCTAAAATGACTTATGCTACACGTAATCTTTTGATATTTATGTCATACCACATCATTCCTAATATCACTGGGCACAGCATACAAAGTGGATTGACGATTGATGGTTTCTTGATCAGACTGTACTACAAACCTGGTCACAAAAAAATCGTTCAGAGGTAAAACACTGGTGACGTTCAATAAGTAGCAAATGTAGAACAATTATACACACAAAGCTGTCATTCACACAATACGAACCAGTAATCCTATCAAAAATGAATGAAAATAGTGTACAATCGATAACTATGAAAAAACATAAAGATTAAGGAAATGTAATACTGCACCTTCCACCTCTGTATAGTAGGTTTCTTCTACATTTACGTACAAGTAATACAATCCAGTAAAATATTCCAAAGAGAAGCCCGCCTGCTCCGACAAACATAAATCGATATATTATTTCTGAAATAAAAGCAATATAATTAATCACCATCAAAAATTATCCTTTTTACTTTTACGTGTATTATAGATATAAAAAACAACGTAAAACAAGAAGTTCAACAGGTTTTACATACCTTCATTCCATCCGCCTAAAGGAAAACAAATAATGTTAAAATCTCATTCTCGGAGGGTTGAATAACATGATAATGTAAAACTGGAATTCTGTGTAAAATGATACCTGTCATTCTTATTCATACGTCGATTCGATATCGATCTATGAAAGGTAAAGATAACGAACAGTGATCAATCTCATAACTTAACCTTGGGCAAACACCAACTCTGAATGTATCAGAGGTAGGCTCGGCTGCCTAGGAGGTAACCATCCCCTTTGGTCACACCAGTCTAGGGCTCTATATCTTGATGAAATATAGCAAGTTTGATGAACGATGAAGAGTTATTCTATCCAATTGGAGCATATCAAACGGCATTTGGTTGTATTGGCATGCTAAAGCAGTAAAACGGTCATAGGGTTTATGAAATGTTCGCTTTAAACGAGACTGTTGTTATAGTTTCAAAATGAAAGTTGCCTTCCACAAAATAAGTAGACAACACTGCTACGTTACGGAAATGATACATGATCCTCCACCACTTAATACGTAATATATTTGTATTTGTGTCCTTTGTTAATACATCATCAAATGCAGAACAAGAGGCTACCGTGTGTACAATTCCAGTTTATGAAATTAGGAGAGAACGTTCTGCGTAAGATTAATTTTTAATTTGAGACATTCTACTGACAAACAAGATTATATTTTACAGATTTTCAAAGTCGTTTGAAGACAGCTTTTCCCAAATTGTTTGGTCTTATAATGAACTTATTTTGCAAATACAAGCTCTCTGTCTGATGTGATGTTTAAGCCTTCAAAACACTCGATCTCACCTCTGATGTGTTCAGGGGTCCATGTTTGCCCTATTGGTAAATTTGTATCTTTTTATAAGTTTTATCAGATTGATTATTCTTCATTATTTCCGCTCTTTTATAAATGTTATTCTCAAACAGAGCTTTGCATGTACCTCGTTTTACTCATATATTATTGATCACATAACTACGGTAATGTGAAAAGTAAATATAACGAACAACGATCAATTTCATAACTCATATAAGCAATAGGGGCAAATACGGATCCTTGGACACCCCAGAAATGGGATCAGGTGCCTAGGACAAGTAAGCATCTCCTGTCGACCGGTCAAACCCGCCGTGAACCCTATATCCTGATCAGGTTATCTGTAGTCAAAATCAGTGTGCCAAGAACGGTCTAACAAACTGTATGAAACAAGTAACATAGCATTTGACCCAATGATAGGTTGTATTGATGAACTACATCGTTATAACGACCATATAATTTGCGAAATGCCGTCTTCAGTCGAGACTGTTGAAACGCCTTTATCATCAACTTGTTTGTCAGTAGCTTGGCTCGATTTAAAAACTGACTATATGCAGAACAACATCCTGTGTATTGAATCAATTGAGAAAGTTGAGAGATATAAACACCATATGCCGGCGATAATGGAATATTGCTGCATAAATATGGGACGTTGACGATGGAGAAGCTGAAATCTTCTCGTTTGTTATACAGTTGGGTGATCCATTGGCCGTTAATGTCTATCTTCAATAAAATATCTAAGTATGAAGGAGAAGTGAACAACTCTGTGGTGTCTTTTATTTCGAGCTCACAGGGATATATCGAACTGACATATAAATGAAAGTTATTATCATTAATATGCAAAACGTTGTCCATACATCTAAATGTTGAATTGAAGGCCACAGCAAGAGATTTTTTCTTCTCACGTAGACGTTTTTGAATAAATTTTGTTTCATACTAATATAACAAAAGCGAACAAAGTAGAACAATTTGCGCCGTTGGGAATTCCAACATACTGTTGGAAGACCTGATCACCAAAGACCACGAAAATATTGTCAACGAGGAACTCTAGCATATTTTTTATTTCAACTTCAGAGTACTTGTGCATGAATCAGAGTGATGTTTCACAAAGTAAGGTTTTGGATGACTCATCACTAGATATGGATGCTTCTTTTTTCCACTTTTGTTGAAAAAGCAACTGTCGATGATGTCAAAAAGTCTAGTCTTTAATTTATCCTGAGGAATGATCGTGTATAGTATTGAAAAGTCATAGGTTTTGATGCTATTGATTTGGGAAAAGTTTTGCGATTTCAAGTTTACTAAAAGTTCTATAAAAAAATTAGAATTCACATTTGGTTAACGCCACTTCTGACATATGTATTTGCACAGTAAGTTTGAAGTTTCTCCTTCACAGCTGTTAATATTTTTGTAAGGAGCAAATATTGAGGCTAGGTATAGCACTTACTGGATCCAGCAATGTATTTTTGTTTGTTAGGGTTTTTATGTAGTTTGGGAATCCAGTATAGGTACAATAACTCATATTCATTCGACCCATTGACTGGGATATCAATTATGTCTAACACTGAATCATGCTTTTAAAGAATTTCCTGTTTTGAAAGGGCAGTTGGGGTATAAGTACGATTACCAAATATGGAATTAATGCCAAGTTCGTTTAAAATACAGTTATAATAATGGGCCTTACAGAGACAACGTTGTTACTAGCTTTGTCAGCTGGAACCAAATTATATTCCTCATGTAACCTATCTATTTTTTTTTTATCACTTTTGGTTTACTAAATACAGAATGATAGACAGTACGTAGTTTTGTATTAATATATCTAATGCGGGGTCTTAGTATTCCTCTTATGCTCTTAACCCATTCTGACAATGTATCAAGTTCTTCTTTTTCATATTTAGCCCATCGTCTAGCATAATCTTCGACATAATGCATAATAGAGATAAAACTCTGTCGCCAATTAAAAGACCGAGGTTCTCTGTATTTAGGACTTTCAGAATGAATAAGTGATTTGAGGTCCTCATTTCCAACTATATCAACATCACCAGTAATGACACGTCCAGCTGGACTATAGTTGAAAGAAGATGAAGAAGAAGAATACATTGGTTAATTGCCTACAAGATGGTCTATATCTAGGCACTGCAAAGTCTGTTTATGATTAAAACGTTTAGATGCAATAGTAACAGTTCTTATATAAAGGCAGTTCTTATCTTTTTACATGGTTCAAAAACCTGAACATTTACATGTATATCTCAATATCAATTGATCAAGCTGGAATAACAGTTACATCCATCAACTACCTATGACTGATTTCCTTCGTATTTTTCCAGTACTGCGTCTCAACATATATGTTTTAGAAATAGAATTCACTAGAGATTTGTTTTAGCATTAATATTTTGCAAACTACATGAAAATGTGAAACTAGCGAACAGTGATCAATCTCATAACTCCTATAAAGAATGCAAA
Organism: Ostrea edulis; assembly: GCF_947568905.1. Taxonomy (NCBI): domain Eukaryota; kingdom Metazoa; phylum Mollusca; class Bivalvia; order Ostreida; family Ostreidae; genus Ostrea; species Ostrea edulis. Next base: position 102,575 of record NC_079170.1, read on the forward strand.
ATTAAAAACAAGGTTGACACGGGCCCCTGAACACACCAGAGATATGATCAGGTGCTAAGGAGGAGTAATACATCATTGTAAATGTTGAATATGGAATTGATAGTTATAACTATTTATGAACAACTGAATGCAAGGTGAAGATAACAAACAGTGATCAATCTCATAACTCCTACAAGCAATACAAAATAGATAGTTGGGCAAACACGGACCCCTGGACACACCTAGGTGGGATCAGGTGCCTAGGAGGAGTAAGCATCCCCTGTTGACCGGTCACACCCGCCGTGAGCCCCATATTCTGATCAGGTAAACGGAGTTATCCGCAGTCAAATCCTTGTGCCAAAAACGGCTTAACAATCGGTATGAAACACGTCAGACAGCATTTGACCCAATGCGAGGTTGTATTGACGAACTAGATCGTTATAACGACCACAGAATTTGCGAAATGCTGACTTCAATCGAGACTGTTGAAATCCCTGTACCATCAACTTGTTTGTCAGTAGCTTACCTCGATTTAAAAACTGACTATACCCAGAACAAGCTCTTGCATATCGAATCAGTTGAGATATGTAAACACCATATGCAGGTGATAATGGAATATTGCTACATAAATGTGGGAAATTGACGATGGAGAAGATGAAATCATCCCATTTGTCATACAGTTGAGTTGTCAGTTTGCCGTTAATGTCTACTTTCAATTAAATATATAAGTATGAAGCAGAAGTGGACAACTCTGTGGTGTCCTTTATTTCGAGCTCACAGGGATATATCAAATCGACATATGAATGAAAGCTATCATTGTTAATAGACAAAACGTCATCGATATATCTAAAAGTCGAATTCAAGGTCACAGCGAGAGATTTTTTCTTCTCACGTAGAAGTTTTTGAATAAATTCTGCTTCATATGAATATAAAAACAGGTCAGCTAACAAAGGAGCACAATTCGTGCCCATGGGAATTCCAACAGACTGTTGGAAGACCTGATCACCAAAGACCACGAAGATATTGTCAATGAGGAACTCTAGCATATTTTTTATTTCAACTTCAGAGTACTTGTGCGTGGAATCAGAGTGGTGTTTAACAAAGTAAGTTTTTGAATGACTAATCACTAGATATGAATATTTCCGTTTTCCTTTTTTGTTGACGAAGCAACTGTCTATGATGTCAAAAAGTCTAGTCTTTAATTTATCGTGAGGAATGGTCGTATATAGTGTTGAAAAGTCATATGTTTTAATGCTATTGATTTGGGAAAAATTCTGTGATTTCAAGTTTACTAAAAGTTCTTTAGAATTTTTTAGAATCCACATTTGATTAACACCACTTCTGGCATATGTAGTCGCACAGTAAGTTTGAAGTTTTTCCTTCACAGCTGTTAACATTTTCGTGAGGAGCAAAGATAGGGGCTTGGTAGAGCACTTACTAGATCCAACAATGTATCTTTGTTTGTAAGGGTTTTATGTAGTTTAGGAACCCAGTATAGGTACGATGAATATAATGAATAATGTCCAATTAAAATGAATCTGAAAAAATGAATGGCTCATTATTATACTTAAGGATATGTAATAGTAAAATTTAACCTGTTACGCAGTCCTTTTAATTATTCTCAAACCTAACCTCTAATGCAGTCTTTGTCTTCTCTGATGAACCCGATATCGCAGGAACACGAACTATTTTCATCACAAACACCAGCATGTAATGTTTCGGTACACTGTCTGTCGATTTCACATGATTCACCAAGACCTTTACCAGCTGGAAGCGTATCAATAGCAATGTAAAAAATATATGAATACTAATTACATTGAATACAAAAAGGGGATTTAAAATACCATCTTATCATCTACAAAAACATGACAGTTGCAGATATTTTTTTCAAATTTTGAAACATGCTATGCCAATATTTTGAGATAAAAAAGAAAATAATGCCTCCAAATAGAAAATGATTTATCAATTTCTGAATCATGTAACTCACGACATTCCCTAAGATATTTCGTCTCTTGATATGTACAACTGTAACTACCAATCAAATCCAAAACAATAGTTCTACTACTGCCGATTACATTATCAACTTCAGAGGTTGAGAGATATAGATAATTATCGCTCTCTTGTAATTTGAAGATATACAGAGCTACGGTTACCTTCGATGCATGTCCCATTAAACTCAAACATGCCTTTATTACAAAAGCATATTGATCTGTTTCCAAACAATCCACACACAGTTGCATTTGCAGTCCCATTACACTGCAAATCATATTCACAGGATTCAAGCAGCTGTCTACCAACTGAAATAATAACAAATTCATGCAAGGTGAAGATAACGAACAGTGATCAATCTCATAACTCGTCAATATACCTAAGGCTGTGTAATTCTAATATTTAATCTCTTATACAGTCCCTGTCTTCTCTGAGGAACCCTCTATTGCAGGAACACGAAATGTTTTCACCACAAACACCAGCATGTAATGTTTCTGTACTCTGTCAATTTCACATGGTTCACCAAGACCTTTTCTATCGAAATAGTATTAGTAACAATATATCAACACTAATCACATTAAATTTCAAACTCAAAAGCTTAGTTTGCTATCCCGATCTCTTGGGTTAAAAATAATTGCAGCAAAAATAGTGTCTAACGTACAACAGATTCTATACAATCCCGCATTATATAAATCCACAGCATTTCCTAACACATGTTGTCTATCAATGTGTTCACCTGTACATATCAATTTAAATTCCAAAAAATATTTCTGCTACTGCTAGATACATTATCATTGTCATACTTTGTAAGACATAACTCTCTCTCTCTCTCTCTCTCTCTCTCTCTCTCTCTCTCTCTCTCTCTCTCTCTCTCAAAAGCATAGTGATATATTTCCAAACAATTCACAAACAGTTACATTTGCTGTCCCGTTACATTGCAAATCATACTCACAGGATTCAAGCAACTGTCTACAAACTGAAATAATAACGAATGAAAGTTAGTAATGTTTTGTTTGTTTATGTTGTGTTCAAGGGCTGTATCAACAATTCCTCATTATACATATCTAAGAAGCGAAGCAGTATTTCAATAAGAAACATTTTTAATATTTTCATTGACAGGGTCAATAGTGCAAGTACATTGGCTATATTAGTATAAGTGCAAGGTGAAGACAACGAACAGTGATCAATCTCATAACTCCTACAAGCAATACAAAATAGATAGTTGGGCAAACACGGACCCCTGGACACACCAGAGGTGGGATCAGGTGCCTAGGAGGAGTAAGCATCCCCTGTTGACCGGTCACACCCGCCGTGAGCACTATATCCTGATCAGGTAAACGGAGTTATCCGCAGTCAAAATGCGAATTAATTACATGCAATGTCATTCCCGGTGCAGTCAATAGAATGTTTTAATAAATGTTCATAATTCAATTAAGTACAAATCTTAGAAGTATAATGGTAGTATTTATGACCAAAGGATACTATTAAAGATTCTGCATTGTCTTACTTGGTACACATGATGCATTCACACATTCAAATCCATCCCTGCAAGCACAGCTGTTAGCTTGTGTCTCTGTATTGTATTTACACACATCTGCATTCTTTGTCCTGGTGCATCGGGCATCCATTGTGCACGTCTCAAATATTTTCTTCCCAACTGATAATTTGATAAATCATCAACTTGAAATGTAGCCATTTTCTATTACATAGTGCTATTTCTATTCAGAACAGAGACAGACCTGGTTAAGGTCACAATGCCTAGTATACAAATTGATGCGAGATGCTGAATAAACGATTTTTTCCATTGTTTTTTCTAAATCACAATAAAACAATGGCCAGAAACCACTACATTTAATTATATTGCATTGATAATGTATAGTAATAATGCTTTAACATTGTTTTTACCTTAAGTTTGTTATCGAAATAAATTGTAGATAATGTTACATTGATTTTATAATTCATACTAGATATATGCCTCCGCATCCAGTACAGTGAAATTCATCGACATATAGCATTGAATGTGGTATTCATATTGTGTGTAACACGCTTTTAGTACAGAGCAGAACTCTAGGATAATCTTGTATATGTTTTGTCATCATATAGAGTAAATACATACTTTATAAAAGGGGTACAACTCCATCACAATCATCGAACCAGAACAGATCTCGTATGCGATCTGTAACTCATCTATATACACCTGTTTATGTTCTAATTCGTTACACTCAACCGAACATAGATGATTTATACTATAATAAACAGTGTGAAGGCACAGAAGCGCTCTCAAGAATGCAGTTTATTGACATCAAAAATCAAATGTTATGTTTAATAACAAAAGAAGAAATGAGAAAATAAGATCAGTAATAAAACAATTCATGAATGCTTTCTGGGTGGGTGGGTGCCAGGTTAAAACGTACAGGAAGAGTGCCTTCGAATGGGGCCAATTCCTTACTTGCAAAATCACGAGAAGTCATGTTTCTCTAATTTAAGTACCTGTATAACAGGTAACAGAAACTTAAATAGAAACCAATGAAATTTGGTTTCCGGTAAATATATAAACAAAGCACGTGTTCGATATGCACACATGTAACTATAACTACAATAAATACATTTAAAAAAACACCAGTTCAATATTTTAAGGCGTTTAGAAAATTCCGAAAAATTGGTTCTAACATTGATCTTTTCTACGTTAAAGGGACCCAACTCCATCAACAATCAATGAACCAGAACAAAACTCAAATTTTATCTGTAACTTAGCAACCTATACTTGTATGCAAAAAAAAAAAATCGATATCTCAAGGCATTTACAAAAAAGTCCGGAAAACTGGTCCTGGCTTTAATTTTTCTACGTTAAAGGGGCACAACTCCTCCAACAATCAAGAAATCGGGTAAAAATTCAAACTCGGTCCGTAATGCATCAATATACATCTACATTAAAAAAAAGCACTTTTCAATATCTTAAGACATTTAGAAAGAAGTGGGGTTCGCAGAAGGACAGAATGATAGAAAGACGGACAAGGATAAAACTATATCCCGACCACTTTGTGACCGGGGCATTAAAGACATAGACCTTGTTCTGAAATTGAAAAGGGAGTAAATGTTAAAACTGCATAATTTAACCGACAATACCATACGACTGAGTTCCCTATCATCAGTTATATTTTTATTTTCATTAGATTTAGGATGAATTTGGCATGCATATTGTCATATCATTCAAGAAATATATTTTTGATCTAATCAACCTGCTACTTATATATGGAAATAAACTGAACAATATTGTGTGTTTCTAATATTCTTTGCAATACCTTTCTGACACGTTAAGGAGGTGGTATTCTCTGTGTATTGAGGTCCACAGACACACACTTTTCTAACACCAACTGTGTTGCATATCCCCAAACCCAATGTGACATTGCACTGATTGTCTACTTCACAGGTCTCAAAAAGCGTTTTGTTAACTGTAAATCATGAAATGAACAGCTTTCAAAAGGTGGAAATTCTCCACATTAAAATCGACAAAAATACCATATATCTAAACTATTTCACCTAGTAGACAACTTGAACTTTTTGTAGCAATCATTCATCGCACGCGCTGTATGAACTTCTATAAATTTGCTATAACACACACCCTCTATTTATGTACCGGTACATTCTTTACAGTTATCAGGTATACAAGATTCCCCTACGACTGACTTAACTGTTAACACTTGAACAAATATGAACGAATATTTACCTTTACAATCATTATACTTTGGTATAATTTTACGATACCCATCCAATTTTGTCGGTATTCCATTATTGCACAATTATATTTTACATTAAACATTTTTTTAAAAACTCCTTTAATGTATGATTATTCGGCTGTGAATTGGTCTTATATCAGCAATGATCAGCAATGACCACCGGAAGTACTCAAATTTCGCGTCATCTGGTTTGCGAGCTAACAGCCCCTAGATTCGTTTAGCATTATTACAGAATTATACCTGTATGACAATTTATACAACGAATGAATCCTTATCATGAATACGGGGTGATTAATGCGATATGGGGAAATCGTGTGATATTACAACGGGATCTTAATCATGTCATATTAGCCCTTTTTCATTACTAAAAAACATTCCTTCATAAAAACATCAATAACAAATTCTCTGACAAATGAATATCAAGACGGATAAATTTTCAACACTTTACAGGACCATTCTTCATGATAAATCAAAGACTAGACTTTTCGACATCATAGACAGTTGCTTCTTCAACAAAATGGAATACGAAAATATTCATATCTAGTGATCAGTCATTCAAAACATTACTTTGTTAAACAACACTCTGATTTCACGCACAAGTTCTCTGACGTTGAAATTTTATAAAATGCTGGGGTTCCTCATTGACATTATCTGCGTAGTCTTTGGTGATCAGGTCTTCCAACAGTCGGTTGGAATTCCCATGGGCATAAATTGCGCCCCTTTGTTAGCTGACCTGTTTGTATATTCCTATGAAGCAGAATAATTTCAAAAACTTCTACGTGAGAAGAAAAATATATTGTGGCATTCAATGCGACACACTTATATATAGACGACGTTTTATCTATTAACAATAATAATTTTTATTCATATATTAAATATATCCCATTGAACTGGAAATAAAAGACACCACAGAGTCGTTCACTTCTGCTTCATACTTAAATATTCTATTGAAAGTAGATATAAACGGCAAACTAACAACTCATCTTTATGACAAACGGGATCATTTCAGCTTCTCCATAGTGAACTTTCCATATTCATGTAGCAATATTCCATTATCAACTGCATATGGTGTTTATATATGTAAAACTTATACGGTACCAATTTTGATGCACCAGATGCGCATTTCAACAAATAATGTCTCTTCAGTGATGCTCAACCGAAATGTTTGAAATCCGAAATATCAACTGATTCGATACACAAGACCTTGTTCTGCGTATGGTCAGTTTTTGAATAAAGACAAGATACTGACAAATAAGTTTATGGTACAGGTGTCAACAATCTCATTCAACGTCAGCAATTCAGAAATTATATGGTCGTTTTAACGATCTAGTTTGCCAAAACAACATATCATTGGGTCAAATGCCGTCTGACGTGTTTCATACCGATTGCTATGCCATTCTTGGCACCCAGTATGACTACAGATAATTACGTTTACCATATTAAGATACAGGGCTCACGGCGGGTGTGACCGGTCAACAGGGGATGCTTACTCCTCCTAAACACCTGATTCCACCTCTGGTATGTCCAGGGGTCCGCTCTTACCATACTCTTATTTCATAATTCTTATAGGAGTTATGAGATTGATTACTAATGGTTATATTAACATTTTTTCAATAAGTCATTCCTGGTCACGTCTCAAAAATTCAACATTGTGTTTGGAGTTGTATCTGTTATCATTCTTTGGTAGCTGATAAAGGTCATTCAAATGTCCAAAAGTATATAAAGATAATAGATTATATAACAAGAGGTATTGTGAGCAGTGCTCACTAAGAATATCCCCGCTTACCCCAATCTCCCAAAGGGTTTAAATTACCTCTTTCCTGATTGTGAAAATATGGTATGCATTTGTTGAAGAAAATGTAAGAGATAGTCCGAACACAAATCCATGGCATAACCCTATAATTTTGACCTTGAGATCAAATGTCAAGGTCATAAAGAGGTCATGAACGTACATGACACATCGTCTCATGGTGATACACTCATTTGTCAAATGTGGTTTGCCTATGTCAAAGAACAAAGAAGTTATGGTCCGGACACGAATCCATTAAAAAAAACCCTTTAATTTTGACCTTAAGGTCAAGGGTCATGGTCATATAGAGGCCATGAAGGTACTCGACACATCGTCTCATGGTGATTCACATGTGTGCCAAATATGGTATGCCTAAATCAAAGAACAAAGAAGTTATGGTCCGGTCACGAATCTGCACAGACAGACGGACGGACGGACAAACGGACAAACATACAGACAGAGAGATTCCTATATACCTGTATAATGACATATAACAATTTGTGGTCGGAAATTCCCCCATGACTACTTTTCAAGACGACAATGCGCAAATGCATCGAATACCAGGTGTCATAAATCGGAATGATATTCGTAGTATGTTGTGGCCAATACAATCATTGGATACTAATATCATTGAAAACTGCTGGTTATTGTTTTAAAGAATAATCCAAAATTGTGTTATTCTACGATTATGGACATCTATTCCTATTCATAATCTAGAGAACTTATACAAGTCACTTTCTAGACGAATTGTCAAGATAATACAATCAGAGGAGTCTATCAAAAAGTACATGTACATGTACTAGGTAACTTTTATCTATTTCAATTAATTCATATTTTATAATTTCAATATTCCATCAGTCAAATGCTGTCTGACGTGTTTCGTGCTAATTGTTAGGCCGTTCTTGGCACATTGACTTTGACTACAGATTACTCCGTTTACCTGATCAAGATATAGGGCTCACGGCGGGTGTGACCGGTCAACAGTGGACGATTACTCTTCCTATGCACCTGATCCCACATCTGGTAAATACAGGGGTCCGTGTTTGCCCAACTCTCTATTTTGTATTGCTTATAGGAGGCATGAGATTGGTCACGGTTCGTTACCTTAGCCTTTCATTCATTCATATTCACTAACTTGCTGGGGGTTCAAAGGGATATATTTATAGCTAATAATGCGATGATGCCATTTTGTTTATGATACTATGATCCTCCACGGTAAATACTATTTAAAGTTCAATTTTCTACTGCAAACTATTGAAGATCGGTGTCATTTGTTATCATAATATTTACATGTACAATACATGAAATCTTACATATATTGGTGATCGCATTTCATGATCTAAAGAAATTATCGTCATATCATATTGTAAAATACTATATATAGCATAAACATAGCATCACAGAAGTAGCATGCAAGTAAATTACCGTCCAATATGTGTCCACATGGGTATGTTTCCTTACTAAAAACTGTTAAAAGATAGTGTCTTTAAAACAAACAAACTTTGTAAACAATCGAAACCCTCTTGCAGGAATCCTGGATTACAGGAACAGACACCACCTGGTCTCTGGTTATTCTGTAGACACCTCCCGGCGTTTGTAGTACCAGTGCACTGACGGTCGTGAGAGCATGATTCATTTAAAGACATCCCAACTGTACAAGGTAAAAAAATAAAAACCATTATGTTTATTTCAGGAATTGTTTTACTTCCAAACTTGCAAATAAACATAACAGAACACTGGTTCATATCTTTTGTTCTCTTTATGTGTAGTTTCTACTAACCAGGCAAGCATGTACCACCCATTACTTCAAATCCGTTCTTGCAGTGACATGTCCTATTCTCGCATTTAGTGGTCTGTGTACATATCATATCCTCGTCACAGGATTCAAAGAGATTGCGCTGTGCTTATATCAAAATAAGAATTAAAGTATTGAAAACCTTGCGCACTCTTCCTTAGCGGGCTAAATAGATGTGTCTGTATAGTATTGATCAGTGATAGGGATAAAGAATGGCTTTATCATATTTTCACCTCTCACTAAAAAAAACAAATCATCAAAAACGAACATAAAGTATCTTCCCAAGAAATTTACTATCGACTAAACTTTATGTTGGCAATTCACGGTTTGATTTCAAACACTTTGATGAGTCACAATCTAACTATGATTCTATAATATATTAATTCAAATAGTCAATGATAAAGTATTATGTACCAATGCAAAGCCCTATTTCATTTCCACCTTCAAATAGCTTTCTGCAGAATTCTTTTTCAGCGTTACAACTTGTTACATCATCGCATATAGTTACGTTATATACTGCAATACAAGGAAAGGACGTCAACACAATGGTATAATGCAAATGCATGAATCTAATTTCATATATATGTATATTCTGAATCGTTATTAGGATAATGCATGTGTATAAATTACTTTCTGTAAGTAGACATAAGACGTGAATCTGAATTTCGTTGAAGGAATTATTTCCTTTGCATTGGTTAGGCATCACAGAAAATTCGTATTTCTTTACATTGGCATAAACCTTCACAACAACACTGCTAAGCCGGATCGTTTCATTTGATGACGAATTGTCGAACGAAGTGAGAAGTATGCAAGTCCCCTCATTTTGATCAGATGTCAAGTTGTCTGGAATGTTAAGAATGGTGTGTAACATGGTGTAGAGATTTTTAAACACCTAAATATCATTTATCATTTCTTTTTTTTTTTTGTATTTTATTTGTTATTACACAATACCTTGTCGAATTAGTGATGGAATTTCCTGTAGAAAAAAATCACAACTTTGATCGCTCTGTACAAACCGGATAATGTCTTGAATGCTGAATTTCCTTCAAATGCAAGAATTGTTTATCATGTCGTGGATCCCTGATGCAGCTTCGGCACAAATTAATTAAATATCCCCTTTTTGTTTTATATTGTCCATCGACGATTTTGAAACATTTAGTATCAATGTGTACGAAAAATAAAAATTCTTTAAACAAGGTATTTCAAAGGAAACTCTTACCTTTGGAAATGCAGAGAAAACATCGAGCTGGTCGACAATAAAATCCCATTCAGACCGATCAAGAATAGAAATATATCTGTAAATCGACAAGGAAACAATGAAATAAATATGACTTGACATAAATGTAAAACTCGAACAAATATGCAAAATCTGTCAAACATCTTTGCGAAGTGGAGATAAAGCAAGTTTAATTGTAAGGGCTTTCGTCATTAAATATCAAACTCGAAATTAAAATTGTAATATTTTGTAATCACAAATAACATATTCTTGTAAAATTTAGTTTGAATAAAGTGAAGTTAAAAAACAGGGATCGATATAAAAAATCAAACACGGTGCCTGAAAAGAACAGAGTTTGGAACAGGTGCCTAGGAGGTGTATGCATCCATTGTTCAACGGTCAAACCCGCCTTGATCCGTATATCCTGGCTTAATCACATTCGGTGCTTAGATATCAATACTCAACAATATATTGCGTTATGTAAATTTCTCATAATGGTGTTTAATAAAAATACATTTACACATGATGATGATCTAATTTGAGTTTGCGTTTGACTGCGGAATACTCTGTTGACATAATCTCGGCGGATGTGACTGGTCAAAAGTGAATGCTTGCTCCTACTAGGTACTTGATCCCATCTCTGGCATAACCACGTTCTGAATTTGCCCTTCTCTTAATTTTGCATTCGATGGAATTTTTTAGATTCATCGCTGATCAATATCTTCAGTTCATTTTGTGACAATTTATAAGTGTGATTAAGTAAAACTATTGAAAGAAATTTTGCAGAACAGAGTTTTATAGAGATACAATGTATTAGATTTTCGGTTGAATTAGACCTACGTTGATAGATATTACTAAAACAAAGTAACTGTATTGAGATAACCAGTTACTTACCGACTAACTCCATTCCTCTCATCATGGCTGTCTGTCTAATCTAGAGTATCATTTATTCATTATATGGCAAAACGTAAACATATCCACATCCAAATTTGAATTATGAATATTTCTACGTGCCAAACACGCTCGCTTCCTTGTTGTTATACCTAGTACCACTTACAATTACGGAAATAACCATTACATCCTTGATTTTAACAGCTGCATTTTGTATATAAAGTGAAAGGTGAAGATAACGAACAGTGATATAGGGCTCACGGCGGGTGTGATCGATGGACACACCAGAGGTGGGATCAGGTGCCTAGGAGGAGTAAGCATCCCCTGTGGTCAAAAATTAGGAAATTTAAGAAATTACGAATCCTTCTATGTCTTGAGAAAATATAGTGAAGATGTCAAATATATTCCTACACAAAACTATCATAAATCTATAATGCGATCTACCCTAGTTCAACGGACGTAATGGGAAATAATTTCAATCTTCTTTAGATCATAAAATCGACAAAGCAAAGATTTTTAAATATCAAGAATTTTGCAATAAATTCTGATGCACGAGCACTTTTAACCCCCCCCCCCCCCCAATGCCCATTTTCCAGCCTTTGGTGTTATCATGTGAACAATATACATTTTATAGGAAGTTTTGATTTACATGAAGCAATTTTTCATGATGAAAAGCAATTTATTACAACTTACAGTGATTATTTCTAGGTCATACTTGTATCGAAACAGATGTGGTTCTTTATTTTACCAAATTTGAATCATTCATGTGTAGTTTTGTATCTCTTTCTTCCAGTTGATATTGATTACAACGAGAATAAACTGAGCTTGGTCCAGCATTCGTCTTCTCTTAAATACATTATCTCTCTATTGGCTGTACAAAGAAATCAACATTCATTATAAAAACTTTTGTTGATCTGTATGGCAAAACATAAAAAACTACATATGATCACGATGGTTAAAAAAGATTCTTAGATCAGAAGTCAGCATTTTTTGTGTGCATCAGAACTTCAGTCTAGCAGCACGGATAATTATGTTCCCCAAACAAAGTTTGGGAACATATTGTTTTTACTCTGTTTCTTATTATTATTAAGGTCTTCCGTTACCAACGGAAGACCTTCTAGTGATTCTACTGTTTTTTATTATTATGTCTCCGAACACAAAGTGTCGGAGACATATTGTTTTTGCTCCGTTTCTTATTATTCTTATTTTCTTCTTCTTTTTCTTATTCTTCTTATTATTCCTCTTCTTTCCTGAGAAATTTGTCCGCTCGATTGTATGAAAGTGTTTCGACAGACCCACTTCAAACTATGTGAACTGATAGGGGGTCATGAGGAGGGGTGCAATCAACTTTCCAAATTTTCAAAATGGCCGCCGTTTCAAAATGGCGGCCAAAAAACGTCAAAAAATTAAGGTTGTCGGATTTCAACCAAATTCTATTTCTAGGGTATTTTGGTGACCCCGAGTCCATTTCCACCATCAATTTTTTTTTTGAGCCGCCATTTTCAAAATGGCCGCCATATACTGAAATATTTGAAAGTGTTAAAATCTGTACAACATTTGGGTTCTGGGGTAAATGGAGGGTCCACAATTCATATCTAGCTTCAGTATTTCCTTCCAATCTATTTTCAGATTTTTCAAAATGGCCGCCATTAAAGAAAATGGCGGCCAAAAAATCAAGTCCGTCGGATTTCAACCAAATTTAGTTTCTAGGGTTTTTTGAGAATCCTGATCTGGCATCAAAAGCCATTTCTGACATGGTGAGGTGTTCGGAGACATTTGTGTTGGCATCCCAACACAGTTATAGCTCGTTATTATTATTTTTTTCCCCTTTCGTCTCCGAGACCGTTGGATGGATTTTCCTGAAACTTTCACAGCTTATAGAGAACGATAGTACTTCGAGGACTTTTTTTTTCATTTTTTCAAAATTCACTTCCGGTCGTGAGATACGTCCGATTTTCCGGTTTTTGAAAGAAACTTTGTCCGGGGGTAAACTTCAAAACCACTACAGATAATCGAATGAAACTTTCAGGGATGATAGATCTATTTTCTCTACGGTGAATGCACGTGATATTTTTTGTCGCCGTCACTTCCGGTCGTCACCGGAAGTGATCAAATAAATCATCAATTTCAAACTTTTTTCTTTCAAATTGAAACCTATATCGGTTTACTAGGTCTCGTTCTAATTCTCAAAAAATGTTGATCCCACCGGAAGTTGAATCTCCAACTTCCGGTTATATCAAAGAAAGACTATTCATTCTCTCATTTTTTCAGTGCCATAAATCTCGGTCATGAAACTAGTTAATGAGTTCAGTTTTACATATATTATAGTCACTATAAATGTCTAGAGTAACGTTAAATATTTTGGTAAAATTCACTTCCGGTCGGCAAATACGGCTTATTAACTGTTTTCGTTGTCCAGCGTTTTTCTCAGAAACGGTAAAAGATAGACTCATCAAATTTTCAGAGTTAATAGATCTCATTTTGTAGGCGTCCAGTAAATGTCTAGAGTATATTTAAATATTTTTGTAAAATTCACTTCCGGTCGTGAGATATGGGGTGAACATATTCAAACCTTGTTTTTTCAGTTTCTCAATAATTAATATAGATAGACTCTTGAAACTTGTAGAGTTGATCAACTAACATCAGTCCATTGTACACATACATTCAATTTTTTTGTCCGTCACTTCCGGTCTATACCGGAAGTATTCGAAAAAATGTTGATTTTCCGATTTCTTCCAGTGATTTCTCAGAGATGGCTGGATATATTTTCTTGAAATTTTCAGGAATAATATCTTATGAAATGACCTTGCTATAATTATTTTTGTTTTTACAAAATTCACTTCCGGTCGGAAAATATGGCCGATTTTCTGTTTCTCAAAAGGAATTTTGTCCAGCATTTTTCTTGCAAAAGGTCAAATATAGGTTCATCAAATATTCAGGGATGATGAATCTCCGTTTGTAAGCGTGCAGTAGGGGGTTGAACATGTCGACCGTCACTTCCTGTCGTCACCGGAAGTGATGGAAAGAATCGCAAATTTCAAACTTTTTCCTTTAAATTGAACCCTATACTAGTTTCTTAACTCTCTTTCAAAGTGTCAAAAGAATATTGACTCTGTCGGTAGTCAAAACGACTACTTCCGGTTTCTTGATAAAATACCTTTTTACTTTTCGTCTCTTTGTCCCCATAAATCTCCCTTAGATTTGAAGTCTTTCATATGATTTTCACATGTCTTAATAAAAGTATTAACTTCTAAAGTTTTGATAATTTTGTTTTTCAAAATTGACTTCCGGTCGGTAGTAACCTACTACTTTTTCTTTCTTTAGTCTACTTCTTTTTGTTGAGAACTCTTTCAGATAGAGACGTGAAATTTTCAGGGAATATAGACAGTAAAGAGTCGCTGTCATTTATAGGAAAACGCATCTGAATAGTACTTCCGGTCATCACCGGAAGTTACGAGAAAGGAGTAAAAAATTCGATAATACATTTCTCATTGATTGTTAAGGCACCTTTTCTGATACATTTATATGGTTTTCGTAGGAATAGAAAGCTCTTTACCGGAAGTGGTCTAACGGAAGACCTACTCATTACTAGTAATGAATGATTATTATTAAGGTCTTCCGTTACCAACGGAAGACCTTCTAGTGATTCTACTGTTTATTTTTTTTTCCCCTTTCGTCTCCGAGACCGTTGGATGGACTTTCCTGAAACTTTTACAGATTGAAGAGAACGAGTGTACCTCGAGGAATTTTTTTCATTTTTTCAAAATTCACTTCCGTTCGTGAGATTCGTCCGATTTTCCGGTTTTTGTCAGCAACTTTGTCCGAGGGTAAACTTCAAAACCACTAAAGATAATCGATTGAAACTTTCAGGGATGATAGATCTATTTTCTCTATGGTGCATGCACGTAATATTTTTTGTCGCCGTCACTTCCGGTCGTCACCGGAAGTGATTAAATGAATCATCAATTTCAAACTTTTTTCTTTCAAATTGAAACCTATTTCGGTTTACTATATCTCGTTCTAATTCTCAAAAAATGTTGACCCCACCGGAAGTTGAATCTCCAACTTCCGGTTATATCAAAGAAAGACTATTCATTCTCTCATTTTTCAGTGTCATAAATATCGGTCATGAAACTAGTTAATGAGTTGAGTTTTACATATATTATAGTCACTATAAATGTCTAGAGTAATTTTAAACATTTTTGTAAAATTCACTTCCGGTCGGCAAATACGGCGTATTAGCTGTTTTCGTTGTCCAGCGTTTTTCTCAGAAACGGTAAAAGATAGAGTCACCAAATTTTCATAGTTAATAGATCCCACTTTGTAGGCGTGCAGTAGGCGGTTAAGAATGTCGGCCGTCACTTCCGGTCGTCACCGGAAGTGATTAATAAATCATAAATTTCAAACTTTTTTCTTTCAAATTGAAACCTATATTGGTTTATTAGGTCTCGTTCTAATTCTCAAAAAATGTTGACCCCACCGGAAGTTGAATCTCCAACTTCCGGTTATATCAAAGAAAGATTATTAATTCTCTCATTTTTCAGTGCCATAAATCGGTCATAAAACAAGTTAATGATTTGAATTTTACATATGTTATAGACACTGTAAATGTCTAGAGTATATTTAAATATTTTTGTAAAATTCACTTCCGGTCGTGAGATATGGGGTGGACATATTCAAACCTTGTTTTTCAGTTTCTCAATAGTGAATATAGATAGACGCTTGAAACTTGTAGAGTTGATCAACTAACATGAGTCCATTGTACACCTACATTCAATTTTTTTGTCCGTCACTTCCGGTCTATACCGGAAGTATTTAAAAAAAAATCAATTTTCCAAATTCTTCGAGTGATTTCTCAGAGATGGCTGGATATATTTTCTTGAAATTTTCAGGAATAATGTCTTATGAAATGACCTTACTATAATTATTTTTGTTTTTAAAAAATTCACTTCCGGTCAGAAAATATGGCCGATTTTCTGTTTCTCAAAAGGAATTTTGTCCAGCATTTTCCTTGCAAGAGGTCAAATATAGGTTCATCAAATATTCAGGGATGATGAATCTCCGTTTGTAAGCGTGCAGTAGGGGGTTGAACATGTCGACCGTCACTTCCTGTCGTCACCGGAAGTGATGGAAAGAATCGCAAATTTCAAACTTTTTCCTCTAAATTGAAACCTATACTAGTTTCTTAACTCTCTTTCAAAGTGTCAAAAGAATATTGACTCTGTCGGTAGTCAAAACGACTACTTCCGGTTTCTTGATAAAATACCTTTTTACTTTTCGTCTCTTTGTCCCCATAAATCTCCCTTAGATTTGAAGTCTTTCATATGATTTTCACATGTCTTAATAAAAGTATCAACTTCTAAAGTTTTGATAATTTTGTTTTTCAAAATTGACTTCCGGTCGGTAGTAACCTACTACTTTTTCTTTCTTTAGTCTACTTCTTTTTGTTGAGAACTCTTTCAGATAGAGACGTGAAATTTTCAGGGAATATAGACAGTAAAGAGTCGTTGTCATTTATAGGAAAACGCATCTGAATAGTACTTCCGGTCGTCACCGGAAGTTACGAGAAAGGAGTAAAATATTCGATAATACATTTCTCATTGATTGTTAAGGCACGTTTTCTGATACATTTAAATGGTTTTCGTAGGAATAGAAAGCTCTTTACCGGAAGTGGTCTAACGGAAGACCTACTCATTACTAGTAATGAGTGTCTAGTTATTATTCTTTTTCTCCGGTACTTTTTTGTCCGGTAGTGTTCTCAGAAACTACAAAAGGGATCGATATGAAACTTTCCAGGATGATAGTATAGCGTTTGTAGATGTGCATAGTGATATTCATTTTGTCTGCACGTGCATGCACGAAATCAGAATATTGAAGGAAGCGATATAAGACCTAAATAGGATGATAGTATATCATTTGTACATATGAATAATAATAGTTATTTTGTCAGCACGCGCACGCATGCACATGCACGCACATTACAAAATTTGTACACTAACTTTGGAATCAGTCTAACTTTTTTGTTGTTCATTGAAATGGCTTGAAATTCATATCATAGGTAGATATTAAGACCCTTAACTGATTTGCATGGTCAAAATTACCAATTTGCACGCGTATGCACGTGCGCTTCATTTTGATTGGATAATATTAAAACGTTTGTAACTATCTTATTTATGAAGCGAATCAGATGATAGTCACAGCATACGTAGACAATATGTGTATCTATATATTGATTAACAAAAAATGCCAACTCACACGCACATGCGCGTGCAACGTTTTTTAAATGTTCAATTTTTAAAGGACGATAACGTTTTTGTTTTTCATCAAATTCTATTGATATTAATGGTTTAAATGTGTCTTGGTACTCCTTACAAATTGCTGTGGTTAGAACTACTGCTCAGCACGTGCATGCACGTTTGCTGAATTCTGATTGGACGATTTTAAAATCGCTATAATTTCCTTATATTTGGTGGAAACGTTATGAAATTTACACTGTGGGTATATGATACACATGCCTGTTGAACGACATCAACACAAATTCGGAATCATACACGCGTGCGCGTGTATGCACGTGTAACGCTTTCTTTCATGTTTTGGTACTGAAATTATCATATTGAACGTACTACATGTAATTAAAGGCTAAAATAAAATGATTTTTTGCTATAGATTCACAAGGACATCACTTTTTAATTGGGGGAGGTTTGGG
The DNA here is from genome assembly GCF_947568905.1 of Ostrea edulis. Taxonomy (NCBI): domain Eukaryota; kingdom Metazoa; phylum Mollusca; class Bivalvia; order Ostreida; family Ostreidae; genus Ostrea; species Ostrea edulis. Next base: position 120,677 of record NC_079170.1, read on the forward strand.
GAACATATGTAACGGTCCCCGTTACAATTAGAACTAGTTTTTCATGCTTTTGTTTTATTAGTAGGCATGTTTGATTACTATATCAATCAATGAAAACGAAGCATGCTACTATACCTACAAAGCTCCACTTCGTTCTGTGAAAACGTCTTATCATTCCGTACAAACAGTTGGTAGATCTTTCAGCTTTTCGAGCCAACTTTCTTGTGCAAAACTTCTCCCGTGCAAGAAGCACTTTTAACAAAACATTTGTTCATGTCACATGCACAAAATTATGCAGAACATCAGGTGAATGTGATATTTGATATTTTAAACATTGATCCAAAAATATATAAGGAATTTCTACATTCATCAAACTATTTGTAAAAAGATCTGGATGATCATATTGGAAAGTTTTTTCCCCATTTTTTAAACACTCATGTGCTGCAGCAAATGCTGTCTGACGTGTTTCATACCGATTGTTAAGCCGTTCTTGGCACACTGATTTTGACTGCGGATAACTCCGTTTACCTGATCAGGATATAGGGCTCACAGCGGGTGTGATCGGTCAACAGGGGATGCTTACTCCTTATAGGCACCTGATCCCACCTCTGGTGTGTCCAGGGGTCCGTATTTGCACAACTATCTATTTTGTATTGCTTATAGGAGTTATGAGATTGATCACTGTTCGTTATCTTCACCTTGCATCAATATGGTGGCGACGAGTATAACAAAAATTATGCACAATATATTTTGATAATTTCAATGAGATCCAACTCATGTCATAAATGAAATGGTGAAAATAACGAACAGGGTCAATCATATAACTCCTAAAAGGAATACAAAATAGATAGTTGGGGAAACACGGACTCCTGAAAATACCAGAGGTGGGATCAGGTCCTTGGAGGAGGAAACATCCCCTGTCGACCACTCACACCTGCCATGAGCCCTATATCTTGATCAGGTAAACAGAGTATTTCGTAGGAGAATTCAGTGTGCCAAGAACGGCCTAACAATTGGTATGAAACACGTCAGACAGCATTTGACAATATATTTTCGAAATGCTCAATTAAAAAGATAGTGTTTATTTAATTGAAAATCTATATTAACAGCAAACTAGCAACTTAACTTTATGATAAACTGAACCATATTGATGTAGCAATATTCCATTATCACCTGCATGTGGTGTTTATATATCTCAACTGATTCTATACGCAAGAGCTGGTTCTGAGTTTTTAAAATCGAAGCAGATTACTGACAAACAAGCTGATAGTGCAGGGGTTTCAACAGTCTCGTTTAAATTGAACATTTCACAAATCAGGCCAAACGACTTGTTGAAGCTGAATCTGTTCACACCGTTACCAAAGTCGGCCGAGTTTAGTGAACAGCGTTTCCTGCTTAGCTATCATAGGTCTGTCCTCATCGGTCACTAATAGAATCGTTTCGTATCGTTCTTTGCAAGCAGAGTAATATCAAATTTGCGGGTCTGTACTATATCAGTGATATCAATAGTTTTCCCTTCCATAAGTCACCTGATAATAATGTGAAACTGAGCATTCTCAATATGTCCCCCAACAGTTTCGATACATTAGAACATGTTTTGTTCTTTATATTACTATTTAGGGAGTTCTTTTCGTACAAACTTTGATTACAAATTACTTAGTTCATCTGATCAAGACAAAGGCTTCACGGTGGTGTGACCGGTCAACAAGAGATGCTTACTCCTCCTAGGCACCTGATCCAACCTTAGATATCCTCCAATGATCCGTGTTATTCCTTATTTCGATTTAGTGTTCTTCATATATGATATTTGATAATTGTTATTTTTATTTGAATTTTTTGCCTTTATATTAGTGTTCAATTGTCTGCCTTTACAATGTTTATGAATGGATGTATGAAGAAAAACAAGCAACAGATAAGCAATGCTAAACCTCCAACAATATGGTTCTACTTTAGAGGAGTGTTCAATTCTAAATGTCCTTAAATTCACATATTCCAGGAAGAATATTTGCCAGATTTTCTCTGAATTTGTTGGACACGTACCTTAGTATGCACTGGTTGTGGCAGGACAGCTTGAACACGACTCATAAAGGTATGAACTTTAGCTTCGATTAGCTCTGTTCTGTTCTCAAAACAATCCCCCATATTCCGTTGCACTCCACATTATCGAACTGTCCGTTCTTCACATTTTTCTATAGTAGAGCTACTATCTGTCAACAGGACTGTTAAACCGATATACATGATTATCTATTACCATAAAGAAAGAAATAATTTTGATAGAATGTTCATTAGAACGAAATAACCCATCCATATTCATACTCTCGGTGTGACTCAATTAGATTTCATTTTCTTGATCAATTTAACTGCAACCAACTGGGAATGTAAATCTAAAACATTGAACTTCATGTGTCGTTTACCAACCAGAAGCCTTTCTGTAGTCTCTCTCTGAGCAGCGGTCTTCAGCGATGATTCCACAGACGAGGCATGCAATAACCACCAATGTGATCTTCATCTGAAACACATATTTAAGAATTGAGCAACAGTTTTGAACTATTCAAGGTTAATGTCTAGGAATTTGGATTTGAGGCAAATTCGGTGAGTCACGCAAGATTCACAGAGGATTTGCCTCAAATCCAAATCCGTTCATAGTGACCATGAACAGCTCAAAAGTGCTGTTCAATTCTTATGTTTATATTTATTTAATGAATCAGTCAAGAAATATTCATCGGGGCGATTTGCTTATCGGAACAGCGTCCTGGAATGTGAACTTGCACGTCAAAATATAGTGCACATAAAGTGAACAAAATGCAATGTTAATTCAATAAATTTAATAAGAAAGCGATTTTTTTTTTATTTAAAGATTATGATTTTTAAAATGAGACTTCTCGATACAAGTAACATTAATATTTTATCCTGAATTTAAGTGACTCCTGGGAAGTGTGGAGGCTCGATGTTCTGTCTCAATAGCAGGACGTGCCAAGGATTTAAAACTGGTCAATATATTTGTGCAATTCTTATTTTTTGGCGCGGAAAAAGCAAAGATTTTTTTCTTTTTGTTCCATAAAACGAACTCCTTGGATTTGCTTCTGTCACGGTCGTATTGTAACGTACATCAAAACATAGACTTAGACACTTACCCTGTCATAAAAAACATCATACAAGATTTCATCAAATGATAGGTTGTTTTTGCAAAGAAGGTCATCATAATGAACAGAGAATTTGCGAAATGATGTTATTAAACGCGAGTGTTGAAACTCCTGTAACACCAACGCATTTATCTGAAGACTGCCTCGGTTTAGACATTCGTCATACGGAGAGCAAGTTCTCCCGTATCAAATCCGTTGAGATAGAATAAACACCTTTGATAATGGAATGTTGTAAAATACATATGAGATGTTTATTGGCTATATTGACATCTGTGTTAGGATTCTGTTAAGAAATATATCAAGTTGCTAATGAAAGGTGAAGATAACGAACAGTGATCAATATCATACCTCCTATAAGCAATACAAAATAGAGTTGGGCAAACACGGACCCTTGGACACACAAGAGATGACATCAGGGTCCTGGGAGGAATAAGTATCCCCTGTCGACCTGTCACACCCACCGTGAGCCATATATCCTGAATAGGCAAACGGAGTTATTCGTAGTCAAAATCAGTGTGTCAAGAATGGCCTAACAATCGGTATGAAACACGTCAGACAGCATTTGACCCAATGATAGGTTGTATTGACGAACTAGATGTCAGTAATAATGGTAGATCAAATGTTTCACCTGTGTGGAACATTTTGCCAAACGAAATGTTAACCCACCAATCCATATATAGATGTGCTACGTAAACAAAGTTGTTGATTAATGCATCGTAATGTTCGAGTGCTGCATGCTGTCAAAACAAATACTGTTTTGCAGTTATTGAGAGGCTAAAAAAAGTTTCTTCCAAGAAAAGAAATTTGGTAGTTACATTCAACTAGGACATCGAAATCTTTATTTCGTTTGGTAAGTGAAAAAATGCAATAAATTTATATTCAACAGTTCAACTCACATTTCCTCTGATATTTCACAACGCGATTCATAGTTTGAACAAACGACATACAGTGGACGTATTTTGTATGTATTTATGTATTCCATGTGTGCCTAATATAACTCCCACCTGTCCATGTAATTGTAAACAGATGTTATGGTGATGTATACCACATTTGTAAACACGGGGTCTCACAAGTTTGTCTCTTTCATTATGAAAATATCGTTATTAAATCAACATATTTTGAACTACATGCATCAACGTAATGAAAAACAAATATCTGTGTACTATCTCGGGGTATTGGGGAACCGGATAGAAAGTGGAAGGGGACATGTGTTAAATTATAATTCTCTGTGCTACTTAGAAATTTGAAATTTCGGTGACCTAAGAAATATATCAATCCTGAGATTTCGAGTTTCACACAAACATGTAGGGTGACAAAACTTCAATACAGTTGTATAATGTAAATTAATTACAAGTATGAATGTGCCCCCTCAAAGGCAAATGTATGTATTGTATGTATAAGTAGAATGTGTATATTACGTGTATGTTCTTCTCTTGACCCACATTTTGTATAGAAAACAGATATGTTCAGAGTCTATGGCACTTTATGAAAACATGCCAATCTCATATTGCAATATATAATTTTAAATTTAAATTTTCACTGAATATGTGTTGAGACACAATTTTGAAATTCACGTTGTCTAATTACTCAATGATATAATAGGCCTAACTGTGCAAATATCAATTATAAAAAAAATTCTAGGCATTGGCGTTAGGACCAATGGAAGTTGGATAGGACCAGTGCAGGTTGAAGTCGATTTCGAGTCAACAAGTTCAACACGAATTATGACTCTGAAAGTTGTTTCCATCTCTCCGATATAGATTTCCCTATATCCGCTACATGTATGACTTTTCAACACTATACACGACCATTCCTCACGATAAATTAAAGACTAGACTTTTTGACATCATAGACAGTTGCTTCGTCAACAAAAAAGGAAAACGGAAATATTCATATCTAGTGATCAGTTATTCAAAAACTTACTTTGTTGAACACCACTCTGATTCCACGCACAAGTACTCTGAAGTTGAAATAAAAAATATGCTAGAGTTCCTCATTGACAATATCTTCGTGGTCTTTGGTGATCAGGTCTTCCAACAGTCTGTTGGAATTCCCATGGGCACGAATTGTGCTCCTTTGTTAGCTGACCTATTTTTATATTCATATGAAGCAGAATTTATTCAAAAACTTCTACGTGAGAAGACAAAATCTCTCGCTGTGACCTTCAATTCGACTTTTAGATAAATCGATGACGTTCTGTCTATGAACAATGCTAGCTTTCATTCATATGTCGATTTGATATATCCCTGTGAGCTCGAAATAAAGGACACCAAAAAGTCGTCCACTTCTGCTTCATACTTAGATATTTTATTGAAAGTAGACATTAACGGCAAACTGACAACTCAACTGTATGACAAACGAGATGATTTCAGCTTCTATATCGTCAACTTCCCACATTTATTTAGCAATATTCCATTATCACCTGCATATGGTGTTTATATATCTCAACTGATTCGATATGCAAGAGCTTGTTCTGGGTATAGTCAGTTTTTAAATCGAGGTAAGCTACTGACAAACAAGTTGATGGTACAGGGATTTCAACAGTCTCGATTGAAGTCAGCATTTCGCAAATTCTATGGTCGTTATAACGATCTAGTTCGTCAATACAACCTCGCATTGGGTCAAATGCTGTCTGATGTGTTTCATACCGATTGTTAAGCCGTTCTTGGCACACTGATTTTGACTGTGGAAAACTCCGTCTACCTGATCAGGATATGGGACTCACGGCGGGTGTGACCGGTCAACAGGGAATGCTTACTCCTTCTAGGCACCTGATCCCACCTCTGGTGTGTCCAGGGGTCCGTGTGTGCCCAACTATCTATTTTGTATTGCTTGTAGGAGTTGTGAGATTGATCACTGTTCGTTGTCTTCGCCTTGCATGTAATAACATATATTTAATTCTTAAAGCCACAAGACACACCCACATTTACGGTGAATTTCTTTCCGTTGAAATTGAAATTTCGTCCCTCCTTTAAATATGGACAAGTTCCACACCGGGGATCTTTGCATCTGTTGACTCGGGAATTGGGTTTTCTATGAAATTTGGATGGACATGGTACTCAGGTATTCAGGTACTTGAATGTGTTGCTTATGTACATGAATTATGGCTCTAAGAGTTCTTCCTGAGATTGAAAGTTTGTCCCTCCTTTAAATATGGAAAAAGATACATATATAATATAACATATAAATGAAATGCAAGGTCAAACTGAAAGAGCACCAAGTTTTGTATTAGGGTAATCCCAACTGGTAGGGTTGTGATCCTACTTATGCAATAATGTCAAGATCAAACAACAAGCGCAAGGCCAGTTTAGAAATGATGGCGGACATTCAAACTTGCATAATATTTCTAGAATGTTTTAATGGAGTCACATTGAAAAGAATATTTGATTGTACAAATGATTTTACATTGTCTTTGTTTATTGATAGTGCAGAAGGTGTGAACTAATGTTGTGGTGCTAGTTTAGGTAAGCAATGGGCATTTGTGCGTTGGTCAGTACAGTAGAAATCGTCGGAAAGATAAAAATAGTATACATGTATTCCTCGAGTTAGTACCAATAGCTATGGCCTTCGATATTTGGGGTAAGAAATTTGCTGGCAAGCGTGTAATTCTACATACACTTAAGGATGTATGGGACTGACATCAGAGTAATCAAAAAATCCTTAAAATGAGTGAAATAGATAGTATTGTACTCATTTTATCGAAAAAAGACATTTTTAGATAGGTTCGTGAGTTCGTTTCCATGGTAACGAACATTAAAGATATCCTTGCTAGAGACATCATAATTTACTGAAATTTATTATTTGTCTAAAAGGGGGAATGGAACTGACATCAGAACAATGAAAAAATTACTAAAGTGATTAAAGTAATTAGAATTAGTTTTAATTTAACAGAAAAAAGTCATTTTTAAATAGGTCTTGTGAGTTCGTTTCCATGGTAACCATCATCAAACATATACTTGCTGGAGACATCATATATAAAACCTGTAGAGAACCCGGAAATGTATGGCTGACATCAGAATAATTTAAAAAATTCTAAAATTGAATGAAATGGACAGGATCATATTTATTTTATCAGAAAAAGACATTTTTGGCATAGGTCCGTGAGTTCGTGTCCTTGGTAACCGTCATCAAACATATCCTTGCTGGAGACATCATGTTCAAAACCTGTAAAAAATGGAAAGGTACGACTGTAACGGGGACCATTACATATGTTCCCCAAACCTCCCCCGGTTAACCAGTAATGTCATTGTAAACCTATAACAAAAATCATTTTATTTTAGCCTTTATTTACATGTAGTACGTTTACTATGGTCATTTCAGTGCAAAGAAATAAAAGAAAGCAATGCACGTGCATACATGCACACACGAGGATGATTCCGTACTTTTGTTGATGTCATTCTAGTACAGGCCTTTTTACCATATACCCATAAAATCATCCAATCAGAAATCAGCACACGTGTGTGCACGTGCTGACCAGTAATTTTAACCACAGCAGTTTGTAAGGAGTACCAAGACACACCTAAAACCTCAAAATCAAAAGAATTTGATGAAAAACAAAAACATTATCGTCTTTCAAAAAATTAACTTTTGAAATATGATGCATGTGCATTGGCATTTTTTGTTACACCAATATATAGATACACATATCATCTACCTATGATGTGAATATGAACTCATTCGCTTCATTAATAAGAGAGTTACAGATGTTTTAGTAGATGTATTATCCAATCAAAAAGAAGCGCACGTGCATGCGCGTGCAGATTGGTAATTTTAACAATGCAGATCAGTTAAGGATCTCAATACCTACCTATGATATGAATATCAAACCATTCGAATGAGCAACAAAAAAGTTACATTGATTACAAATCCATGTACGAAAAATGTTATGCATGTGCATGCACGCACGTGCAGACAATATGACTATCATTTGCGCATAGATAGGTCAATTATATTTTACTCTCACATGGTATGTGTAACACAAAAAAGGTGAATACAACTAGATTTCATCATTGAATTTGTCTACATGGTGTACCTGACATTTGATAGTGGGCACTTCAGCCCAAAGAAACTAGATAATACATTAGGTGAATAGAAAAGTAATGATTTTAAATACATTTCTTTAATGAAACGTCTTGGTAAAAAAAATATTTAGTGTTGTACATGTATAATAGTAGTGACATAGTGTTGGAATTGTTGGGCTGAATTTAAAGACTTAATTGGAAGAAAATATCTAGCGTCTATCTTCCTGCATGATCGAAAAAGGTCATGGTTATCTTACGATTTTATTGTAATCAGCTATCAATTACTGTATTACTATTCCTTTGCAATAAAATTACTTTTTTTGTTACTCGGGGAGGGGTATTTGAATTACTGAACTGAAAAACAATACTGATACATCAATGAACCTCGGCTATTTACATGAAGTGTTAATATTGGGGCCTAAGGAAACTGAGTGATAATTCATATTCTTTTTATTGTTCAACACATTCATGCTGGCATACAATTGCAGTATACTGCCGTAAATGAGTCAACTTCCACATCTTATGCTAGGCCTAATGGCCTGCAACTCATTGAAAAATAACCTTTGTTAAATAATCATTCTAAAATCATTTTTTATGAAATCTAAAACATTTATCAAAAAAACATTTGATCTGGACATGAATTCTATTCATGATTTCAAAAACTTTTAGCAAAATTAGATGCAGAAAACATGCATGATTAATGAAATTTATCATTCCATTTCCTTATATATTCCTTTGTAAGAGTGGAACACAGTCATATGATATGTGCATGGCTGCAATGTTCAGGGGAAAAAAATAAGACACTGAAACAAGATACTGAAGATATTTGTCTGTTAATGGTGTAAAGGTTACTATGAATTGAATTTTAATAAGTAGATGAAAATGATTTCAAAATCAATTATATAGTAAAATAAAACAAAGTTGATCCATTTATGACATTATGCTGTATATGTTGCTCAAAGTGAAAATAAATCAAAGCATGTCACTGGGTTTGTATAATTTGTATGTGGTGGTATTTTTTTTATAATGTCCTGTCTCTGTTTTCTGTATTGCACACATCAATTAAGGAAGAAAAATCTCACTCATCAATTTATGTAAAACCAAAGATCCACCACTGATTTATTGTGTATATCCTAGCTTTATACATGTATAACCCCTCCAAAAGATATTTAAATTTTTAGAAATGTATATTAAACCTTGACAAATACTTGAACATATTCATACTCAGATGCTTGTATCATACACTTTGTATGTTACGCTAAATAATTTAGCTTGGTCTAGATCTACAAAGTATATGAACAATCAGCTGACATTGACAATTTAATAAGCACCGGTTAATTCATACCTTATTTCAATATTGTTTTCAAGCATCGATTTTCATGGAATTTTTGGGAAGATTTGCACTTGAAATTTGTTTTCTTTTTATTTGACGTACGTGCGTACTCTGCATTGATTTATTAACCTGTTAACAGTGATTGACAAACCTGAACACATGTCATGCGTCTGTACTGAACACATGTCATGCGTCTGTACTGAACACGTGTCATGCGTCTGTACTGAACACATGTCATGCGTATGTACTGAACACATGGCATGCGTCTGTACTGAACACATGTCATGCGTCTGTACTGAACACGTGTCATGCGTCTGTACTGAACACGTGTCATGCGTCTGTACTGAACACATGGCATGCGTCTGTACTGAACACATGTCATGCGTCTGTACTGAACACATGTCATGCATCTGTACTGAACACATGTCATGCGTATGTACTGAACACGTGTCATGCGTCTGTACTGAACACATGTCATGCGTCTGTACTGAACACGTGTCATGCATCTGTACTGAACACGTGTCATGCGTCTGTACTGAACACATGTCATGCGTCTGTGATTGCGGATATAGATGATGCAGCGTCTGGTCTCTTGGTGAGGTAGCTTTCCATCGTCTTCTTTGGGTCAAAGAAACCTTGCTGTAACGCTAAATCGCTTTAGCTGACTGAAATCTGCGTTTTCCCCGCATTTCAATGTGTCAAAAATCTCACTATGTTTACATTGCCGAAAAGTAATTAAAGTCGTAAAATTTACGCGATTTTTTTTTTATTTCGATTCTAATGATATTTTTCTCATAGTTTATGTAAAATATATCTATAAAATTAATTTCATTGTAGATATTATCTAAGATATACTCAGAATCAAACAGGAGATGCGAACGACATTGGATTTATTCACGTCATTCGGAGTTGCGCGGTAATTTCAAATCGTCAGTCCCGTACATCCTTAAATAAACCCCTGTATCCCATTTCCTGAACATCCAAATCATTGTCATACATTTTGCTTAGGAAGTTGGTTCTGCAAAGATAGGTTAATGTACAACATTCAGTTTAAGGCGACGCAACAGGGGATGCTTACTCCTCCTAGGCACCTGATCCCACCTCTGGTGTGTCCAGGGGTCTGTGTTTGCCCAACTATCTATTTTGTTTTACTTGTAGGAGTTATGAGATTGATCACTGTTCGTTATCTTCACCTTGCATATCACAGGCCGGTATTATGTTAAAACTGATTCCCTTTCTCGATAGCAACGGTCTCGTTTCTGGACGGTATTCCCGGAGTCAGTGGAAAAATAATCAACAAGAATTCCTGAATTATTTCTGTAAGTGATTTACAACGTAGGCCCTAAGAGTTCTTGTTACTCCAATACTAATATTACCAGGAAATTGTATGACACTACATTGAATTTTCTCACTCTTTTTGCAGGGTCTAATACCGTGGTTTCAATCCTATCAAACTTGTATATTTCGTGTCATACTTGATATTTAAACACTTTCTATCAACACCGTTGCATCTTACAATCTGGGTTATCTTATTTTAGCAAGCTACGCACCCCCCCCCCCCCCCTCCCTGACTAGACTCAGTCATTGTACTTTGAAAAGTCCAGGTTGTACTAAGACATAGTAACATGTATGCTGAAGACTTACATTGGAAATCTTGCGCAGAATAATTTGCTTGCTGTTTACAATTTGCAAATCCCCTTATGAAAGGCGAATATAACGAACACTGATCAATCTCATAACTCCTACAAGCAATACAAAATAGATAGTTGGACCCCTGGACATACCAAAAGCGGGATCAGGTGCCTAGGAGGAGTAAGCATCCCCTATTCTCGTTCATATTCACAATTGTGTTTTACGATATTTCCAAATGGTTCAAAATTCAGTGTATGACCCTGGTCATATCATTCAAGTTAAGGGGTCAACGTATCTAGATCACACCAATACCGTCCCCATTTTCCTTAAAAAAATCAAAACTTTATCAACAGGGAAAAGGGCAACTACTAGAAGAACGATAACCTATACATTATGCTGGAGTTCCTCATTGACAATAAACAAGTTCATGATACAGGGGTTTTAACAGTCGTGATTGAAGTCAGCGTTTCGCAAATTCTATGGTCGTTTTAACGATCTAGCTCGTCAATACAACATATCTTTGGGTTAAATGCTGTCTGACATGTTTCATACTGATTGTTAGGCCGTTCTTGGCACACTGATTTTGACTGCGGGTAACTCCGTTTACCTGATCAGGATATAGGGCCCACAGTGGGTGTGACCGGTCGACAGGGGATGCTTAATCCTCCTAGGCACCTGTCCAGGGATCCGTGTTTGTCCAATTATATATTTTGTGTTGCTTATAGGAGTTATGAGATTGATCACTGTTAGTTATATTCACCTTTCATATGCCCAGTGTACATTGTAAATGGGGCATTTTGTAAGCTTATGAGTAGACCGGTGACAAGGTACCACTTTATGTCAGTTGGAATTTGGTTATAGAAAACTAGGACTAGGTCAGCAAGTATACTGTACAAAGCATATTCCTTCCGCACCAGACAGTAAGACCATAAACTGAGAATCGAGTCTAACTTTTATTACTTATATCTTAATATTTATCTAGCACAGATGTTTAAAAAAAACTGCAGTTTTATAAATAAAAAAAAAGATCAAATGCAAACATATATTGCAAATATTATTTGTGAAAAGTATTTCAAAACTTAGCTGGATTTGAAATTTCGACTTAAGAATATTCTCAGTGGATGGTCTTGAGGCTACGACAGGTTCCTGTGATTAAGTCATGGGAACCAGCGAACAAGATATCCTAGTAGGGGTAGATGGAAATTGCTTGTTTAAGTAAGGAATTTAGGTTTGCTTCATTTTGCGCCTTGAGGAGTGAAAGGAAGAAAATATAGTTCACAGTGTAAGGTGAAGATAACAATTTAAGTGCAAAAAGAATCTGAATCATTGACTATGTTATAACGAATCATGCTTTTACTGTGCTAGAAAATCACCAATTTGGTGTGAACTCAAAGTACAACGGTAGTTTGACCGCTATAACATGACCATATATTGGCAAGGCAAAGGAGGCGTGGTGTTGGAAGAAATTTACCCAAATTAAAATATTACTGTAGGTAGAAGATGCACCCAGTATGCTAGTTATTAATCGTGGTGACAAGAACATTCTAGCGAACATATGATTAAACTAGCAACATTACTATCACCATCATATTGATATGGTCGTAAATAATACCACGTCTTAATTGAAGACAGATCGATCAAACCGTTATAGAAAAATAGGAGTTCAGCCAAACATCAATGACCACATACTTACACTGGTGACATCAAAACATGTTCTTGGGTATTGAATCAGCTTAGAACAATAAACCATATAAGGCCTCTGCTGGTGGACTGTTAGTCCCCGAGGGTCTCTACAGCCCAGTAGCTAAGTACTTCTTTACTAGGTTGAAAATACGGATGTATATTTAATTGCTGTTATAAAATTTAGAAATTCATTTCAAAATAAGGATTATCTCCCTCATGCATAGCTCTTATCCTTGGACAAATTTGGCTCCACTTTTTTGGCACGCTGTTTTTGGCTATATTTAGCTCTAAAACTTCATAGTTATTTCGGATTTCAAACATTTCGGTTGAGCATCACTGAAGAGACATTATTTGTCGAAATGCGCATCTGGTGCATCAAAATTGGTACCGTATAAGTTTTACATAAGGCGATAATGAAATATTGCTACATGAATATGAAAGTTGACCATGAAGAAGCTGAAGTCATCCCGTTTATCATAAAGTTGAGTTGTTAGTTTGCTGTTAACATCCACGTTCAATAAAATACCCCAGTATAAAGCAAATGTGGTGGATTATATGGTGTCTTTTCTTTCGATTTAAATGAATAAATCTTTCTTCGCTAGGCGAGGAAGCAGGTAAACCCCTGGACGATATCGCCAAAAAAAATCAAGAAATATTGTGCTCTTTTTCGTTTTTCTTCCTACATAGTCTGGCATTAATGCATCATTTGATAATGAAACACAGCGCATACCTGTTGTCTAAAAGAAACAAAATACGAAAATCAGATTAAAGTGGTTTATTTTGATTCAGTAAACATTCAATTTATTTTTGAATTAGATTGCATGAATGTTCTTCATTAAATTCAATATCATAGTATATGAATATTACTCAATGATTTTTTTCTTGGGGGTAAAGACATCGCTCCTAATTTCCAACGTCCACCATTCTTTTGATCTGTACATGATTTTTTCGGCAGATTACTCCCCATCCATTATGACATAGACGGCAACAAAATGTGGTTTTAAATGCCTGATCAAGACAGAGGGCTTATAAGGTACTCAGTATGTGCCCTGTCAACAAGGAATAGTTATTTCTCTGAGGCACCTGGACACCTATTCACAAAATATCTTACGACTAAGATCAAAATTTACAAAGACGGTAATTTCTTTATTTTTCATTTCTTGTAGACTTTCTTACTTAACATGTAAAGTACATCCATGGTTTATAAAAGTTTAATACATACTTGTGACCTTCGGATCAGTATTTGATTATCAGACAGAATTATTTTTTTTCATCTTAGTCGTAAGATATTTTGTGAATATGGGCCCAGCTGGTGCTTTACGAGATATGTGTTTGTCTAGTTATCGGCATTGTATTGCTTTTTTAATGTTTAAAATGGATAATTGTTCATTATCTTCATTTGTTTCATCAAAAGACATGTGGCACTGTTTTTATGTTCGAGCGAATATAAACATCGACAAGGTGTATCAACTGAAGTTTTTGCTGGAAAGAAGGGGTATTTGCAATACATTTAATGAGGATATCAAATGAGAAACAAACACGTGATACAGTGTATTAGGAAAGACGACAAACATAAGAAACTTTTGGTCATTTGAGGTCAACGATCAACGGCGACTAGCGATCAAAATGTTGATAAAAATGTTGATATTCTGTTTTCATCACTTACAAATTCCTATGTTATGATTTTTTTGGACAGAAACAACAACTGACATATATAGCTAACGCTTCGGTAATGATAGTTCGTGCTGAATGCCCTCTTCGGCTTATACAGTCTATATCAATATTCTTACAAAATGAAGTCGTGTGTGTATGTCTATTCAGTTTAATGCATAACGATGAGATAGAACAGAACTTGATCCCATATGCACTTTGTCTTAATTCATTCTGTCATCTTTCTTCAATCAATATCACTGGTCTGCAATAGAAAACACAAAAATTGAACATCTTCTATAACAAATAAAGTTTCTATACAATGCCATACATGAAAAGGGTTGAGATAACCAACAGTGGTCCATATGGTGCATCTTATAGAGACTGCAAAATGCATGCGAGAACAACAAACCTAGTTATCCAATCAACTGTGTATTCATTTTTAACAGTTGCATCAGTTAGAAAAATACACATTTACCATATTATTAAATTTTAGAAAGCTGTAATGTTCGTTATCTACGCCTTTCATAAACACCATATGCAGGTGATAATCGAATGTTGCTATTTGTCTGATCGCAAAATTTTGTAAAGACAGAAAACATCAGCATCCTTTTATCCCTTAATGCCTGTGTCCTTTTGAAACGTGTTGGTTGTCTTTTGAAATGAGGCCAGTCCAAGGTTCTACCACCCAGATCTTTCTTATTTAGTGAAGACAGATTGCAGCATGATGTGGAAAATAACAGATTAAATATTATCCTATATTTGTGTGCTAAATATTCTTCATTCAAACGTAGAAATACTGGTTGGTGTATTTTTACCGTATGTGTTTCAATGCAAGGTGAAGATAACGAACAGTGATCAATCTCATAATTCCTACAAGCAATACAAAATAGATAGTTGGGCAAACAAGGACTCCTGTGATTTATTTTTAATTTGATGCTGACAACGCTTTTGTTTGAAAAATTTCGAATGCACCAATTGCGAGATGTGTGCACTTTAGATCTATTAGCATAGTGGCACAATACATTGCGTAAATTGATTGAATAAAATGTCATATTTTCATTGATATAAATTAATGTGTATTGATATCCAGTAATACATGTATATGTAGACAATATCTAGGCTATGTTATATTTCGTAAAGACAACTATGATTTTTGTATTTTTAATTTCCCGGTTTTTTTTCTATTCCGCGTTCTTTTTCAATCGGACCGAGTAATCTACTTGTGATTTGTATGAAATAGATAATCTCATTTTCCACCGACTCTCAAGAGCGATAATCTGGTACGATTTTTTTTTATTTTGTTATTTCAAATCGAGGCTTACCGAGAAATCGGTAATGTTTCTAGTCGGCTGATGGAGAAACTTTTGTTTACTAAGACGAACTTTAAATTTTCAACTGAAAGACCTTCAATTATTATTACCGAAAGACATTTCGGTTCAACACACAATAAAATATCTCTTTTTGTTTTGTTGAGGAAAAACAAACATTACTCTTCTTAAATGTCATTTAATAAAAGGGTGTCTTTTCACATATCAAAACGATTTGGCAATGTATTCCAACAAACGTGTTAGGCTTAATATGTACAGTGAAAGGTGAAGATAACGAACAGTGATCAAACTCATAATTCCTATAAGCAATACAAAATAGATAGTTGGGCAAACACGGATCCCTGAACACACCAGAGGTGGGATCAGGTGCCTAGGAGGAGTAATCATCCCTGTTGAAGCCCTTCAACGGTCTTGGTGAAGTCTCCATATGAGTGAAAAATTCTCGAGCGAGACGTTAAGCAAGATACAATCAATCAATCAATCAAACATTCAGATTTATGTATAAAGTACACTATGAACATCGATTTGGGTGGGCAAATCTATTTTTATCTTGTCCTTCCATTACTTATCTGCATTGATATTAATTATCTGTTTATTGACATTCATTATTTAGACTGAATTATTTCATTAATGGAATAATCGAATGTATTCAAGTACGTACTTCTATAATAAAATTCAGTGGTGATATACCCATTGTAGTTAAAGAATCGAAATACATCAAAAACATTTTGCTGATAATAAGTTGCGTAGTGACTTCTGATGTGAAATATCACAATAGATACACCAGAGGTGGGATCAGGTGCCTAGGAGGAGTAAGCATCCCCTGTCGACCGGTCACACCCGCCGTGAGCCCTATATCCTGATCAGGTAAACGGAGTTATATCACTGCAAAATGCGGTTATTTCATTAATTTAACAGTCCCATTACATCATAAATCATTCTTACAATAACGGATCGAACTACATCAAGCAACGATATGAATTGCTATAAAATATTTTCATTCTTCCATTTCATGAAAAACATTTCATGAGGAAATCCCCATCTTCAATATAAGTATAGCATGCAATTATAATTACTTAGAAAAGTGTTCCAATATTTTATTATTTTCTTTAATTGCAGCAAATTATTGAAAAGTTTGTATTGATATGTTAATATTATAATCAGAACTTAGATATCCATACAGCATCATTACAAGCCAAGTCTAGCGATTCTCAGTACTTTCAGTACTTTGATTCAGTCTAATTATTCCACTATAATTTTGTGGATATTAATTTACATATTTCAATCGTGCTATTTAATATATAAATTAATAGATAAGTCTAAAGGGAAAAATCGAATACAAGCTAGTATATCTAGTTTCTCAAAACACACTAACCATAAGTATTATTGTCATAACAATACATATAGATGAAAGATAAGATTCTTTGCGAGTAAAGTTCTTTCGTTAATGTCCTGTTTGATATCAAATACTGTTTTCTGTTTGAAATCCATGCTGTTAAATGCTGTTATTTCCATTTGTCGTGAAAATTCAGATAAGGGTACATGTATAACAATTTTATTAGTCAAGTCGAAAATTCAAAATGTAAACGGATTATTGCATTACGTTAACCATAACAACCATTTTGAGACGGGGGCCCAATCAGTTAGAGTTGACAATATCATCAATTAACATTAATATCTTAATAAATACGACAGAACTGAAGTTGTTCAATCCCCGTTACCTCTCTGGGCACAACACAAGCAAGCCCTTTCCTTAGCTTCGCTGGCTTCCTCTAGTTCCATCACTTGTAAACAACGTTCCTTTATTTCTCTGCACCCAGAGTTAACAAATTGACCACCCTTACATTCTTGAATTGCACAACTGTTATCTACAAAAATGCAGAAGTGTCCAAATATATCAATATCTACAAAATTGTTGAATCTAGAATATCACCTTTCGGTTGATGACAAATATATATTTCTTTTTCGAAATCCTTATTTTCATCATTAAATTTAATCTGTTAGAATGGAAAAAAAATATAAAAGCCCAAATGCCATTTACATACCGGTATATGTTCTAAAATCTCCGTCTGAACAGCTTTCGCTGACAGCGATGATTCCACTGACAATACACGCGACGATCACCAATGTTATCTGCATCTAAAATGCATGTAAAATTAATCACAAAAAGTGCAAATTACGTATCTTTATGTTGTAATGTAATTTGGTTTTTGTTAATTTCATTAACAACGAAATGCAAACTGCTTTGACTTTCTTTATTTATCTCTCTTTTCTTTTCTGCTTTGAACAACAGGGTTTAGCTTTTAACGACATGAATGAAAACTCTTTCAGTGAGATTTGTTTTCAATTGAGTGTTATCATGCTGTGAGAGTACGAACTTCCTACTAATATCGGTGTTTCTGCTTGCAAACAGGATATAGGGTTCATGGCGGGTGTGACCGGTCGACAGGGGATGTTTGCTCCTCCTAGGCACCTGATCCCACCTCTGGTGTATCCAGGAGTCCGTGTTTGCCCAACTATCTATTTTGTATTGCTTATAGGAGCTATGAGATTGGTCACTGTTCGTTATCTTCACCTTTTATGATCAAGCATGATGAATTACAACTACTCATACATGAACAATTGTTTCTTGAACAACTCTTGCTGAGCATAAGAGGTGCTACTATCCGTTATTGTTCCATAAAAAAGAAATTGAAAAACGAAAACATACATTCAATTGAAAAATTAAAGCATTTACAATTACTAAGGAACAATGATGACTCCACAAAATTGTACAAAAATTAACTGCTGCTCAAAAAGGTTTATGGGAAAAAACTACATTAAGGGCCTTTTTGTCAGAAACAAACTTAACGTAGGTCCACACTCCTGTGACATCATATAATTTTGCAAAATCAATGATTTAATGACTGGAACATAAATTTTGTGGGAATCTTTTTTAATAGTGATTGTACAAAATCTTCTTAATCATAAAACATTTCAAAAGTCTTGGTTATATTTGAATACTCAATGATTATGTTTAAAAATATTGAATCCAAGGACAATAACTCTGTTTTCATTAAATTATTTTTAAGTCCATTATGCGATAGATTTCCTTTATTTTTCACAAACATTTTACGAACGTGATAAAGAATCATTATCTGTGTCTTTTCATAAAATTGCATAAAATTTTAAACCATGAGTGAATTTGAATAGCGTAACTGTATGGTGCCAGGCTTCGATTTTTATGGGGGTATACATACTCTGGAAGCTATATATTTGAAATTATTAAGGAAAGGTATGGATTTGTTTTTCATAAATAACTATAACAAATGTACATCTACTAAAATAAACAGAAAAAAATATGTGTAAATCATGCTATAAGGAAAAGGTCCACATTTGTTTGTTTTTTAACATTTTGGAAAATAACGCTAATTCAATAATTTTGCACATATTATTCTAAAACTTGATGAACATATTGAAAATGACATGTGTTTTAGTTATTGTCATGTTTCTTGGTAAATAAATTCAATTTAAAAAATATTTTATTGGTTTTTTTTTTAAAATAACAACAAAAAATTGTGTCCAATGAATTTCATAAAAATCTACATAGGGGTACATGACTTCAGTAGTGTCTGTAATGAAAATTAATATCGAAATCCTTAACTGTTTTGTCTTTTTCATTACTCAGAATATTAATTTATTGATTCCAAACAAAAATATTACCTAAAAGCCAAAAAATCCAGGATTAAGGACCCACCTTAAATGGATTCAGTAGGGTAGAAAACCAACGAAATATTATTTCCTCAGCCTAGAACAAAGACATTTCATAGATAAAACTGTAAACAAACTTATGCTCAACAATGGTAATACTATTTCTTCACAGAAATTGAGAAATTCTACATATCTTTATACTAGTTATGATAATAAATTACAAGATCTGAACATTGATACCATTATTGATATGAAGGATGTTGGAATACCTGATGACAACATGTCAAAAGAATCAGAGGGATATATGAACGGTGAAGATAACGAACAATGATCAATCTCATAACTCCTACAAGCAATACAAAGTAAATAGTTGGGCAAACACGGACCTCTGGACACACCAGAAGTGGGATCAGGTTCCTGGCTGGAGTAAGCATCCCTGTCGACGGGTCACACCTGCCATGAGCCCTATATCCTGGTCAGGTAAACAATGAAGAAGCCCTTTCAGCACTTAAAAATATGTCTAATGCTAAAAAATCCTGGAATTGACGGATTTACTGCAGCATTTTTAAAAAAAAAAGATCTTGAATGTTTTTTTGATTAGGTCAATAAACTTTGGATTTAATGTGGGAGAACTGTCTGTAAGACAAAAACAAGGCATTATATCTATATTACCAAAAGGAGGCAAACTCCTTAAAAATTGACGACCAATATCACTTCTTAATGTAACATATAGAATTGCTTCTGCATGTATAGCAATTAGAATTAAAATGTTCTTGATTTTCTAATACATCACAATCAAAAGGGCTTCTTCAAAGAAGGGGAAAATACGCGACTGATTTACAATATAATAGATTCTGTACGTGGAAAAACACATCCCATGTATGCTCTTACTTGTGGATTTTGAAAACGCATTTGACTCCATATCATGGAAATATATGAACAAAACCTTATTTTATTTTAAATTTCGGTCCTGATCTTATTAAATGGGTATCACTGTTATACAATAAGGCCAAACTATGTGTTATTTAAAATGGCGGTTTTTTTTCACAATTCTTTGAAATTGGCAGGGGCTGTCGTCAAGGTTAAACAATATCTCCTTATTTATTGAACCTTTGTGTCAAAATTTTAGGCCATATGACACAACAAAACAAACAAACCAAGGGTATTAAAATAAAGAAAGAATTTTTAATACAATATGCAATTCACACTGTTTTATTTTTGGATCGATCAGAAACAAGTCTCAAAAGGGCTCTTGATATCCTTTCAATTTTCAAAATATTCATGTTTAAAACTCGATATTTCCAAAACCAAATCAATTTGGATTGGTTCTGAGATTAATACTAAAGATACTTTTTGTAGTGATATTGGATTAAAATGGACAACAGAGCCATCTAGTTATTACATATACTGTAAACTTTAAAAAAAAAACCAAAAAAAACATGGAAAGCTTAATTTTGATTACAGACTTACAGCTATCCAGAAAGAAAAAAACCCAATGGTCAAAAAGAAATATTTCTCTCATAGGAACAATTACAATAGTAAAGAGTTTGTTTCAATCAAAAGTTACGCACGTCTTCATTTCGCTTCCCAAACCAAGTTTACAGTGGATGCAGCAACTTATAAAAATTCTTTACAAATATATAGTAGGGAACAGAATGGAGAAAATTTTGAAAATGGTGGGTGTAGAATGACCAATACAGAAACATTTATCAAGTCTCTCAGACTAACTTGGCTTAGGCGACTCTTTACAACTAATTCTACATGTAGTTGGATAAGCATATTTTCTGAAATCATTGGTTGTAACATTACAAAATTGTGCCATTTTCCACTTGTAACTCTGTTGATGTACACTCATGATCAAATATTAAACTGTTTATCAACCTGAATTCATTAAAAGTCTGTGCAAATACAAAAAATGTTCTAAGAATATGTATGACTACTTAATATCAAAATCACAGCATCAACCTATTTGCGAAAACAAATGGGTTAATGATTTAAATTTGCAATTAAATTTAAATTTGAAACATGTATATACATACATCAAATCTGTAAAAAAAAAAAAAAAAAAAAAAAAAAAAAAAAAAAAAAAAAAAAGATTCAGAACTGATATGGTTCAACTATAGAATCATTTCCTAGAATATTAGGCACTAACAAACTCCTACATATATCAAAAAATAAAAACTCCACTTTGTACAATATGTGCACTAGAACCAGAAGCAATTACACATATCTTTTTTATTGTCCTTCTGTCTCTACACTATGCCCACAATTATCAGATTGGATTTTTCAAAAATCTGGTAAAAGAATGGGATTTAATGTACAAATTGTTATTTTTGGTTTTCCAGGAAAAAACACACGTGGTTTTAACTTTTATAATTATCTTAGTAAAGAGATACATATTGCAATATTCAAGAAAGAATGTCAATACTGTTTTTGATGATGCTATGAAATGTTTATATAATTACTACATTTTGGAGGGGAAATTTACAGAACAAATACTTTACAAAAGGAAATTATTAAATTATTTAGATTATTTAAATTTAGATTTATTTTTTAAACTATAAGTACTAGAATATACCGCTTTCTTTAATTCAAATGTGAGTGTGAGTAAAAGGTGTATATATATTTATGTTGAAAATGATGAAAACAATTTGAAACAAATGTCTGTGTTTCTTAAGATTAATAAAATCCTTCCGTACTCCGAGTGTGGGATAGGGAAATTCCACCGAGGGGACACGATTCAGAGTCAAGGACGAGGCTTCGCCGAGAATCTTCTTCCAGAGGTGGATTTTCCATTTCCCACCCGAGTAAATAAAAAGATTATTTTTCTCACATGCTACCCATAGTTTAGTGCATAAAGTCAATAGCTTCAAGAAAATTCAAAATTATCAAAATCCTGATTTCAACTTCAATGCAAAAACTAATTAGACAGGAAGAAAGAGCATCCCCGAATATGGTTTAAACTTGAGTGTAAACTTAAAACCCCATCCCGTCCATCAGAAAGTTATATCAAAACGAAATTTAAAGAAAACAATTAAAAACGTTTTACTTCACTGAAATAGATACCTTGTATGCCCGAATGCTATGATGAATTCCATGATGATTTCAATTAGAATTATACATTGGAATAAATACATGTACTTCTTTTCTTTCTTGACTGTGATTTCGTTTTTGTCTGATAAAGTTAGATACTCTGCTGGGCATACAACTTATGAGCGTACTCTAATTCACTTGTTTCATTAGCTAACCCAAATGTAAAATGAATAGAAAAGAAGTTTTCACTTGTCTACTTTATCGTGCCACTTACCTTTCAAGCGTTGCTCAGTGAACTCTCTCCGAAGAATTAAGCTGTTTTGAATTTATAACTGGTCGGAATAAAGAACCATCTGCTACTACAAAAATTGCGAACTCCAATTTCATCTTCATTCATCTATATAAAAGGATTTGATGACATAAAATTTACGTGATGATCACACTGATTTTGAACATGTGTGGCTGAAGAGTTGTTTTCTTTAAATAAGAATGAATCCCCAAATCGATAATGCCTCGCACATTGTATTGTTACAACAAATTAAGCTCAACATGAACTACATACCATTTTCCTTACCTGAAACATAACAATAAATCTAAAGCATTTTATAGCTACTAAGGCGACACCAATAAAATTTCATGTTCTTCGGACAAATGACTCAAAACAAATTCGGGCGAGCGAGCGATTTACTATTTATAATATTATAATTTATTTTCAACATAATTCCCAGGCGGAATGGTAAAAGAACAGAGCGAGTGATTATATATATATATATATATATATATATATATATATATATATATATATAAGGGAAGTCGTTGTGGCCGAGTGGACTTACGCACTGGTTTGACAATCTTACTAGACGGTGGGTGCCGTACGTCGTTGGTTCGACCCCGGGCTGGGGCGAACATTTTCAGTACCTAGTTGTGATTATTTAGTGCTTTATATATTAATTAATTGATTTTCACATGTATCGTTTAGATCCTAGGGGTAAACGTAAGGTTGGGTGTTATAATTGTTTGTTATATATATATATATATATGCAAGGTGAAGATAACGAACAGTGATCAATCTCATAACTCCTACAAGCAATACAAAATAGATAGTTGGGCAAACACGGACCCCTGGACACACCAGAGGTGGGATCAGGTGCCTAGGAGGAGTAAGCATCCCCTGTTGACCGGTCACACCCGTCGTGAGCCCCATATCCTGATCAGGTAAACGGAGTTATCCGCAGTCAAATCAGTGTGCCAAGATCGGCTTAACAATCGGTATGAAACACGTCATACAGTATTTGACCCAATGCGAGGTTGTATTGACGAACTAGATCGTTATAACGACCATAGAATTTTTGAAATGCTGACTTCAATCGAGACTGTTGAAATCCCTGTACCATCAACTTGTTTGTCAGTAGCTTACCTCGATTTAAAAACTGACTATATCCAGAACAAGCTCTTGCATATCGAATCAGTTGAGATATGTAAACACCATATGCAGGTGATAATGGAATATTACTACATAAATGTGGGAAGTTGACGATGGAGAAACTGAAATCATCCCGTTTGTCGTACAGCTGAGTTGTCAGTTTGCCGTTAATGTCTACTTTCAATAAAATATCTAAGTATGAAGCAGAAGTGGACGACTCTGTGGTGTCCTTTATTTCGAGCTCACAGGGATATATCAAATCGACATATGAATGAAAGATATCATTGTTAATAGACAAAACGTCATCGATATATCTAAAATTCAAATAGAAGATCACAGCGAGAGATTTTTTCTTCTCACGTAGAAGTTTTTGAATAAATTCTGCTTCATATGAATATAAAAATAGGTCAGCTAACAAAGGAGCACAATTCGTGCCCATGGGAATTCCAACAGACTGTTGGAAGACCTGATCACCAAAGACCACGAAGATATTGTCAATGAGGAACTCTAGCATATTTTTTATTTCAACTTCAGAGTACTTGTGCGTGGAATCAGAGTGGTGTTTAACAAAGTAAGTTTTTGAATGACTGATCACTAGGTATGAATATTTCCGTTTTCCGTTTTTGTTGACGAAGCAACTGTCTATGATGTCAAAAAGTCTAGTCTTTAATTTATCGTGAGGAATGGTCGTGTATAGTGTTGAAAAGTCATAGGTTTTAATGCTATTGATTTGGGAAAAATTCTGTGATTTCAAGTTTACTAAAAGTTCTTTATATATATATATATATATATATATATATATATATATATATATTGCTTTCTTAAACTTTTGTATTGTAAAACAATGAAACATACATTCAAAATCACCTGAACATGTGAAATAATCAATATTCTATTTTTTGAAAAGGGGCATGAGCTGTGAAAGTGATGGTAATATTTTTTACTCAAAATTGTTCAATGGCATAGGAATATATATTGATAAATAATAAAAACATTTATTTTGTACAAAAACAAGAGAAACCCTAATAAGACTTTGTTATATAACCGCCTCGGTTGACAATAGTTTTCTTGGGGTGAAAATTTTCAATGTTACCTTCAACTACATGCAATATTTATATATTGAGTAGTTTTCATTGAATTAAATTTTTTGGTGACAAAATGACAGCTAATGACCCTTTGAATACACATACTGATAATTTAGTAAAATATACAAGCGGTGTCTCTGTAAGACATTTTGTTTATACCCCAAATGTAATAATATACTGCTTAGTTTACGTGTTGAAAGCATTTTGCACACAAGTTCATTCTTTGATTAAGAAATGAATAGCAAAATTCAGTGAATACATTTAAAATTGTATTTGTATATGTACATACATGTGTAATTGCTATTTCAAAACTAAATATACTGTTCTTTGCTCAGTTCCGGATCACATTTTCATTAACAATTGCTTAGGGTGCCACGAAGATAATTCAGGTTTCAATCTTCTTGTGAAAAAATCAGAAGTTTCTCAAATGAAAATCATTGTAAATGTCACCTGTCTTTGCATTTTCCATACCCGAGTTCATAGGTCTGTTCTGAATTACACCGCTAATTCCGAATCACGGAGATGTTTGAAATTCCGAATCACGGAGATGTTTGAAACGACTGCAGGCAGATTCGAACATTGACTGATCCGATCCAACATTCAATCGGTCTCATACTTTAAATCAGTATGTCTGTATGTTTATTTCGCTTAAGATATACCTAGTTTTTGTAGAAATAAAAATAAATCACACTAGTTTAAATTAATCTTTACATTTCTGAACAATATTCAAAGCTTCACATTTACACATAGCCAAAATTGTGGCATTCAAATTATCTTAATTAGCATTCATAGTTATTTTTCTCTGATGCTGTTCATGATATAACATTATATCTACACGGAATAACAATTTGACATCATTTTCTATTGGTTTTGGCAAGGGTGGGAAACTTGAAATGAAAAAAAAATAAAGTTATAAAATAAAATATGCTAAAGTTGAATAAACTACATTTTACATTTTATATATTAATTTCAAGAAGTAAATCTAGACACAATGCGTAGTATATTGACAGTCTCAATTTTCTAATTAAAAAACGTTTGTTGATTCATTTTAAAAACGTCTGCTTTTTATACCTGACTCTACTTCTATAAATCCAAGAGTTCCTTTGATATGAACTGAAATATTCCTAAAAGTTTAAAACTAAGTTCAATATGACGTGTATGACATGACTGATCCGAAATTGGTTCAGCAGATGGTGTGTCTTTGGTAATGCATTTTGACTACAATAATACAATAACAGAGAAATATTTATTTATGCTATTGCTGAAAGGTGTATCAATTATATGCATTTATGTTTAGTGCAAGAAGCGTGGTTATACTTTAGCTACAGACTTTTCCCCCACAACGCGATGTCGAAGTCATTGTAAGTTATAGAACTGCGACCCTAACCCTAACCCTGCGACAAGTAATAAACCTGGGTTGGATAAAAATTACATCAGTTACATATAACCCTAACCCTAACCTTTTGTATCCCTCAGTAATACTTTTAAAAAATAATTACAAAGTGATTCAGAACTGGCAATGATCTGAAACTGGACAAAGACTGATTTGTTTTTTGTTAAAAACTGTCTTTCCAACTGTCCACCACTAAAGTTCATGGCTGTATTTGGGAGAACTACACTCCCGTTCTTTTCGGTTATTTTTACAATACTGCATATTTGTCTTCGACTCGAGTGTCTCCGCATGTTTTAAAAAATATTAGATGTTGTTCATGTTTTTGCTTTTGAAATACTGGTTTCATCCCATTGATTCTAAGCGCAGTCATGACTTTGTTTAAAAAACTAACATAACAAATGGAGCGGAAAATGGACCAAAAAATTCCGGAAGAGGGAAATTTAAATTAATATTATTTCTTACGTTCTTTAAAATACGAGCGTTCGGATCCGACGAACAAAATAAAGGTAAATGAAGGTTGTTTGACAAATTTATGTTGGGGCGTTTTCAAGACATGGACTTTTGACTTTATGATTTTTTTAAAATTCAATATGGCCGTTACAGTGTTGTATACCGTAATTAAAAAGACGACATTATAAAAACAAACAATGGACTAGGGGCTTCCTTGAGAAGACATCGGTGAGAAATACGTATAAAAATAAAAACAGTGTAATATGGAAAGTGGTATATGTTTTCAAATGTCTGTAAAATACAATTTTCATACATACATTTCATTCATGGCTTACCAAAGCTGTTTTATATCGAATTAGTTGAGATATATCAAAATTGGTACCGTATAAGTTTTACATAAACACCATATGCAGGTGATAATGGAATATTGCTACATAAATATAAGAAGTTGACGATTGAGAAGCTGAAATCATCCAGTTTGTCATACAGTTGAGTTGTCAGTTTGCTGATAATATCTACTTTAAATAAAATATCTAAGCACGAAGCAGCAGTGGACGACCCTGTAGTGTCTTTTATTTCGAGCTCACTGGAATATATCGAATCGACATATGAATGAAAGTTATTATTGTTAATAAATAAAACGTCGCCGATACATCTTAATGTCGAATTGAAGGTCAGAGCAAGATATTTTTTCTTCTCAAGAAGTTTTTGAATAAATTCTGCTTCATATGAATATAAAAACAGGTCAGATAACAAAGGAACATAATTCTTGCCCATGGGAATTCCAAACTGTTGGAAGACCTGATCACAAAACACTATGAAGATATTATCAAGGAAGAACTCTAGCATATTTTTATTTCATTTTCATAGAACTTCTGCGTGGAATCAGAGTGGTATTTAACAAAGTAATTTGTATGACTGATCACTCAATATGAGGATTTCCGTTTTCCATTTCATTTAATACAATTGAGATTAAAATCAAATCTCAAACATTCGGGCGGTGGCCGAGAGGTTAGAGCGTTCGCCTCGCATGCAGAAGGCCGGGGTTGGAATCCCGGCCGCGACAGACCTAAGTCGTTAAAACAGATAGTGACAGTTCCATCGCCAAACGCGCGGCAACAGCTGTGAATGGCACGGGTCCTCGGAGATGACCTTAATAACGGATGACCAGTGTCACAGTAGGTGTGGAACTCTAAAAAACCCTCATTGCTCAATGGGCATACGCGCCAAGCATAGGCCTAAATGCAAGGTGAAGATAACGAACAGTGATCAATCTCATAACTCCTATAACCAATACAAAATAGATAGTTGGGCAAACATGGCTCCCTGGACACACCAGAGGTGGGATCAGGTGCCTAGGAGGAGTAAGCATCCCCTGTTGACCGGTCACACCCGCCGTGAGCCCTGTATCTTGATCAGGTAAACGGAGTTATTCGCAGTCAAAATTAGTGTGCCAAGAACGGCTTAACAATCGGTATGAAACACGTCAGACAG
The DNA here is from genome assembly GCF_947568905.1 of Ostrea edulis. Classification (NCBI taxonomy): domain Eukaryota; kingdom Metazoa; phylum Mollusca; class Bivalvia; order Ostreida; family Ostreidae; genus Ostrea; species Ostrea edulis. Next base: position 149,017 of record NC_079170.1, read on the forward strand.
CATTTCATCCAATGCGAGGTTGTATTGACGAACTAGATCGTTAGAACGACCATAGAATTTGCGAAATGCTGACTTCAATCGAGGCTGTTGAAACCCCTCTACCATCAACTTGTTTGTCAGTAGCTTAACTGATTTAAAAACTGACTATACCCAGAACAAACTTTTGCATATCGAATCAGTTGAGATATAATAACACCATATGCAGATGATCATGGAATATTGCTACATAAGTATGGGAAGTTGACGATGGAGAAACTGAAATCATCCCGTTTGTCGTACAGTTGAGTTGTTAGTTTGCCGTTAATGTCTACTTTCAATAAAATATCTAAGTATGAAGCAGAAGTGGACGACTCTGTGGTGTCCTTTATTTCGAGCTCACAGAGATATATCAAATCGACATATGAATGAAAGCTATTATTGTTAATAGACAAAACGTCATCGATATATCTAAATGTCGAATTGAAGGTCACAGCTAGAGATTTTTTCTTTTCGCGTAGAAGTTTTTGAATAAATTCTGCTTCATATGAATATAGAAACAGGTCAGCTAACAAAGGAGAAAAATTCGTGCCCATGGGAATTCCAACAGACTGTTTGAAGACCTGATCACCAAAGACCACAAAGATATTATCAATGAGGAACTCTAGCATATTTTTTATTTCAACTTCAGAGTACTTGTGCGTGGAATCAGAGTGGTGTTTAACAAAGTAAGTTTTTGAATGACTGATCACTAGATATGAATATTTCCGTTTACCGTTTTTGTTGAAGACACAACTGTCTATGAAGTCAAAAAGTTAAGTCTTTAATTTATCGTGAGAATTGGTCGTGTATAGTGCTGAAAAGTCGTAGGTTTTAATGTTATTGATTTGGGGAAAATTCTGCGATTTCAAGTTTACTAAATGTTCTTTCGAATTTTTAGAATCCACATTTGATTAACACCACTTCTGGCATATGTGGTCGCACAGTTAGTTTGAAGTTTCTCCTTCACAGCTGTTAATCTTTTCGTGAGGAGCAAAGATAGGGGCTTGTTAGAGCACTTACTGGATCCAGCAATGTATCTTTGTTTGTAAGGGTTTTAATGTAGTTTAGGAATCAAGTTTAGGTACGGTAACTCAAATTCATTCGACCCACTGACTGGGATATTAAATGTGTCTAAAACTGAAGCATGGGTTTGAAGAATTTCATCATTTTAAAGGGCAGTTGGATTAAGTACGATTACCAAAAGTTTAATTAATGCCAAGTGCGTTTAAAATACAGTTGTGATAATGAGCCTTACAAACTAAGACAATGTTGTTACTAGTTTTGTCAGCTGAAACCAAAACATATTCCTCATGTAGCCTATTTAATTATTTTATCGATTCTGGTTTACTAAACACAGAAGAATGGATTGTACGTACTTTTGTTTTCATGTGTCTAATGCGGGATTTTAATGTCTTTCTTATGCTTTTAACCCATTCTGACAATGTATCAATTTCTCTTTTTCATATTTAGCCCATCGTCTGGCATAATCTTCGACAGAATTAATTATAGAGATGAAGTTATGTCGCCAATTAAAAGACCGAGGTTCTCTGTATTTAGGACCTTTCAGAATAAGTGATTTGATGTCCTCATTTTCAACTATATCAACATCACCAGTAATGACATGTCCAGCTGGGCTATAGTAGAAAGAAGATGAAGAACAAGAACATGTAGGTGTATTACGTATAATATGGTCTGTAGGAAATACAGGATGTAGACTTGAACTTGAAATAAGTTGGAATGAATACACGACTGAACCCTTTTATGACGAAGAATGTTGCTTATGTTGACGGCATCTATTCCTTTATTTGTAAATTTGAGCTTAAGGAACTGACGGCATGATTTGGAAGGAATATCATCCATGGTTCGTGTTGGTTTATAGAGCCTGTGGTAGGCAACATCCATAATCATAGAGTTTAGTCTATATTCAGGTGTTGAAAAATCCAAGTATAGACAAGCCATAGCTTCTTCAAATAACCTGTATAAAAATTTTATATGAATATGATGTGGACCTAAGTATCTGTTGACGTAAGGCAAAAGTGAATCAAACGTGACATCATTTATACATGGTCTTTTATATGAACGATGTCCATGACTGCGTTTCCGTCTTTCAGTGTTGGGAATGACTCCCATCACATTCAAGTTATTTCCTTGTGGACTTGTCAAATTTCCCACATCATATACATTATCATTGCATCCATATGGAAATGCAGTGCCTAAGGTCCTGATCCAGTAATCTTCTCGTTGTCTACGAAAAGGGGTGCTTAATGTTGGATTGTTTGTGTGATGGTAATTTTTTTCTAAATTCCTTACCCTCATGGACAAGATGGAGTGGTCCAGTGCATTAAAATGCTTGTAAAGAAGTTGGTTACCACCATTAATTTGAAATTTGTGGCCCAATATTCTTTTATTAAGTGAACCCTTGGTTTCTCCCACATAAATTAAGCCACACAGGTTACACTCAATGGCGTAGACAACGTTAGAAGATTTACAAGTCAGATTATCAAAAGTTTTGGTACAGAAACTATGTCCAGTTGGATTACTACTAAATGAATTTTTAGTGATCAGTATATCAAGTTTTGCAATGTTTTGAGGTTGAACACATGGTGTCTGAAAAGGAATGATCAAATATATCTATTAAAGGAACATAACAGTCTTTAATTTGGGTATAAGAAATTTGGTTTCTGTACCAAAGGTGACAATCTGACGATTGTACATAAGACAAATCTTTGATATCTCGAAGCAAAATCCGAGGGCCACCAACCGATCTGTAGAGTCCCTATAAGTCCCTTATAGACTCCACAGAGTGACACCTTTTTATACTGGGCGACGTGTCAGTCAGTATTGTTTCGTTATTGTGTATATTCATGAAGGAACATATATCGAGCAACAAGTATCCTCGGGGACAGATTGTCCACCAGCAGAGATACCAGCTCGATGGTTAAATGCAAGGTGAAGATAACGAACAGTGATCAATCTCATAACTCCTATAAGCAATACAAAATAGATAGTTGGGCAAACACGGACCCCTGGACACACCAGAGGTGGGATCAGGTGCCTAGGAGGAGTAAGCATCCCTGTTGAAGCCCTTCAATGGTCTTGGTGAAGTCTCCATATGAGTGAAAAATTCTCGAGCGAGACGTTAAGCAAGATACAATCAATCAATCAAACATTCAGAGTTATGTATAAAGTACACTATGAACATCGATTTGGGTGGGCAAATCTATTTTTATCTTGTCCTTCCATTACTTATCTGCATTGATATTAATTATGTGTTTATGGACATTCATTATTTAGACTGAATTATTTCATTAATGGAATAATCGAATGTATTCAAGTACTTCTATAATAAAATTCAGTGGTGATATACCCATTGTAGTTAAAGAATCGAAATACATCAAAAACATTTTGCTGATAATAAGTTGCGTAGTGACTTCTGATGTGAAATATCACAAATGTTTTATCTTTACATGACGTACAAAGCGGAAGCAGTGAGAGCTCGTTGTCGTGTTTAAAGCAACCCTGACGGTGGATCTGTTTCCAAGTCATTTCCAAAAGAATCATCACTTTCAATTATTGAGCGCTTGCAATGGGCATGTTTTACATCTCAGGCTGCACCGAACTCCATGGTCGAACCGTGATCTAAATACATTTTTCTTCTCACCTTCTTAATTCATTTCACGTGTTTCATACCGATTGTTAGGCCGTTCTTGGCACCCTGATTTTGACTGAGAATTACTCCGTTTACCTGATCAGGACAAAGGGCTAACGACGGGTGGCACCGTTGACAGGGGATGATTACTCTTCCTAGACACCTGATCCCACCGCTGGTATGTTCAGGGGTCCGTGTTTCCCCAACTCGTCATGTTCTATTCCTTGCGGGAGTTATGAGATTGATCACTGTTCGTTATTTTCCCCTCACTTCACTAATTAAAAAAAACGAATTTAAGTCATTTACCATATACAACATGGTAGGAGGTGAAACGCTCAGATTTGTTAACCACATTACCATGTACCTACTCTTTATCCTTCTTATTTACATTATTCTCAATATACCTTCGTTAATGTGAAAACAAACGTAATACCATCAATCGAATCTCTAAAATGGACGAACTAAAAAAAAAACCAAAATTAACAAATATTGCACGCAGTAAAGAAAACGGTGGTAATTATAAGTCGTTCGATAGGCAAGCTTTGTTCACACCCGCTGACCTTGAATGTTCTTCTGACTTTTTTTATCGTCGTCAGAATCTTCTGTGTATATACTACTGAGTTATTTTCCAACCCTATGGTACTGTCATCTGCGATTCGAATAAGATTGTTTCTTTTTATTTGTAACTTCTCTTTAATTTCACTGATTCCAGAAATCGTTGAGCTATTGTAAAGGATGACATACAATTTGTCATGATGTTCAATAATATCTTTATTAAAGATTAATTGAATCTTGTTGCCCTCACCTTGACTACGGATGGTTTAATTTCTTTTCTTTCTTTTTTTCTTTGACAATGATTTACCTCTAGATTTTTGTTTGTCAGAATGTTTTCCCATGGGAAAGAATTTGCGAGGTGATTGTGTTTTTTAATAGAAAGGTGAAGATAACGAACAGTAATCAATCCCATGACTTCTATAAGCAATTCACAATAGAGAGCTTGGCAAAACGGATCCCTGGACACACCTAGGTGGGACCAGATGCCTAGGTCTGTCGACCGGTCACACTCGATTAGACAAACGGAGCTACAGTACACGACACAAGTTTTATGGGTGTTCCACGCAACGCGGTGGAACAAATTTGCCCCAAACACGGTGGACCTTTAGAATTGTCGGCACCATTGAAGTCCTATTTTTCCGCGCGAGCTAGACATTGAAGTCCACGGAGGATCCCCGTGGATGCCACCGCGCATCTCCGTGGATGTCACCTGTACCTCCGTCGATGCCACCGTGTACCTCCGTGTGATAAAACAAAGAAATAATTTCCGAAATGATTCACCCCAAAAACCTTTTCGCTTAGCCAGCATGCCTGCCCCCACCCCATTATTTATTTAGAAATTAGCTATCAATCATTCAATTCTTGTAATTGTTGTTTAATGATACGTTGATGTTTTCAGTACATATCCGTATGTAGACTTCCCTGCAGACGTTCACACCTTTTTATGAAACGCCCCAATTCTCGGCATCCTGTATATAAACACCTGTGTTATTCCTACCACTCGTCGGTACATTGTTTCACGGTACATGCAGCACAATTTCACCAAATAAAAGAAGGGTCATGAACAACGACAATCACATGCCAGTAATTTCAATTTGATAAATAGCAGTTCAAATTTGAAATGTGTACCATAAGCAATGGTTTATTTTTACGTAAAGTTTTCATTGTAATTAGGAATATGTGATTAAGGTCAGCTATATACATGTACATGTTTACATTGGAGATGAATTTCATTATGTACTCAACTGTGAAGCAATGTGAGCAAAGAATCAAATTTTTATCACCTAAACAAATAAATATGAAGAATATCTTTACTTTTAAACAAACCTTTAGAAAACTCCGTACTTTCATCAAGAAAATGATAAAATAAAATGTGGTCCCCTACCTAAAATGCCCATGCATACTTCACATTAATAATAACACATTTTTTTTCTTTCTAACTTGATAAATACTTTATTACACGCATGTATTATTTACTAAATGTATATATAACAGCCTTTTGTCTTTATATTTTTGTATACCATTGCATAATGGTGATGAGATCCAATAAATTGAATTGAGTACATGTAGTCTTGAAATATCACAAAGTATAGAGTTGACAACCATTGAAATAAAAATGCAGACGTTTTCTCGTTTATTCAGTAACTCAATAACTTGCGCGTCTTCTGAATGAAAGTTGTAAAACAAACGTACTAGGTTTTGGTCAATTATAAGATAACACGGGGGTAAGATTCATCTAATCTCCGCTAGCAATGGGTTTTGAGTCAACTGTGCTTTCGTGGATGAATAATCTCCCCTAACGAAGATGAAAAAAAAATGCCTAGATAGTCCGCTTGCATTTCACATGTATTATGAAGGTGAAATCCAAGAATTATCCAGTAAATCCAATGATGTTGCAGTATATATAGCATGTATTTATTTTATTTTTGACTGAGAGGGAGATAGACAGCTAAGCACGTAACATCGTTTTAGAAGGGGGGGACTCATTCATTAGTCCTAACCCGGACCAGCCGAAAAATTCATGTAAAAAAAAAAATGGAAAATAAAAAACAATATCAGAATGAAAGGGGATGGATAATTAATCAGAAAGAAATTGTACTTTCAAGATTTATATCGAACGTATTAAACTTCCTGTATATGCATACATTCATGAATATTATAATCAATGATTACCAATGCTCTCTCTCTCTCTCTCTCTCTCTCTCTCTCTCTGTGTCTGTTGCTTTCATTATCTAATGGTAGTAATGCATCTAAAGATTAAATGAAAGATTTTAATAATCGATAGCATATATGAATAAAAGCAAATAATCGTTAAGTCATTTCTGTTTATATTGATATTAGTCTTTTTTTTTTTCATGAACTAGTTGCATTTGACATCGAGGATTTACATCCTTAAATATTGATTACAAGCACGTAGAATCGGAGAGGGTGTAATTTGAAAACTTGAAAGTTAAGGATTTAGCCTTGTAGCTTGTAGCGACCTACCCACTGTACGATTTAAGAAATTGAAGTCGGAAGGGGGAATTGAGACAATTTCAGACTACTAACCCCCCCCCCCCCCCCCCACTCCCACATGCTCCCAATTTAAGGTTTTCGTTATCGGACAATTTAAGCACCATTTTTGTTGTTATTTTATTACTTGTCAAGAAATTTACACAACTTAACCGGCAACATGCCCCTTCTGATACATTGAAAAATATAAATAATGTTAGCACGGGGCTCTATAAAGTTCAATCTGCAGTTTGGTCATACTTCGTCATTCAATAACTTATTCAAAATAAAAAAAATGTTTGTCGGGTTAGCGGTACTATGATGTATGACTATAACAATGACCTGTGTACAACTTTACATTCCATGCAAATTCGAAGAGGTTTTCGCCTCAGTAGAACAATGGGGGTCAGTTAATCCGTGTATTTGAAATCAACAGAAGTGCTTAGTTTCTTGCGGAAAGTGTGAAATATATTGGGTCGGCGCAAGATACCCGTGATCTTAGCTCTAGATCTGATATTGCGCCGACCCAATATATTTCACACTTTCCGCAAGAAGTCAAAACCCAAACTAGCTAACCGTAATTTAGTTATACTGTGAAAAAGACCCTAGGAATTTGCATGGTATATACTTATTATACAAAAATCATTACATTATCTAAACACTCCCGATGAACATTTTTTTTATGAAAACCTCTATCAAAGTGCATCGAACATGAGTCTCGGTCAAATGTAATTAACTCGGGATTTTAAAAATAAATCATTCGATGGTTTGTATTTTTGCTTCTATTAATTACGTAATAAATTAATTCCAATTTGTTAATCATCGAGAATGCTCCAATTTCTATATTGGATCAAGTTATATTTGTCAAGATGCATATTAACACAATATGATGGAAGCAATTATGTTAAACAAATGCGCTATTTGTCGGAGAGAGAGAGAGAGAGAGAGAGAGAGAGAGAGAGAGAGAGAGCACATCGGTAATTATTAAATATCCCTATCACATGTTGTACATGTATGTTTTTCATTTACTGATTATACTAATTCGCATTCAAAACAGGAATTGCCTGCAAGTACGCATTATTTAAACATAGAATTTAAGAATATTTTTATGAAGAAAGAAGACTATTAAAGAAAAAATTTCAAAACCAGGTTTTCTTAAAAAGATAATATATAGTGTTTGGTATCGTTGGAATTGGCTCAAAATGCTGAAAAACAATATATGTAAAAGGAGGGAAAATATTGACAGTTTTTTTCTTTTCTTAAAATTCCACCCTTATCTTGATTATTTGGCCTGTGGCACATTTTCACAATCCCGGCAAGGCGCCCGTAGCCAGAACAAAGCTCTTAGCAGCTATGTGTATTCGCAAATAACACACACCGTGGAACACGGAGGACACGGTGTATCTCCGTGGATTTTCCACCGTGGTCTTTCCACGGTGGGGTGTATAAAACTCGTGTCGTGTACTGTATACGTAGTCGAAATCAGTGTGCTAAGAACGACCCATCAATTGTTATGAAACACGTCAGACAGCATTTGACCGAATCATAATTTTTAATGGCAATCTAGATCGTTATAACGATCATAAAATTTTAGAAATGCTGACTTTAGATGAACCCCATGCACCTTCAACTTCTTTGTCAGTAGCCTGTCTCAATTAGAAAAACGACCACACGCAGAACAACCTCTTGCCTATCGAAAAAGTTGAGAGATGTAAACACCATATGCTGGTGATAATGGAATATTGCTGAATGAATGTGGGAAGTTAACGATGAAGAAGCTGAAATAATCCCGTTTGTCATAAAGTTGAGTTGTTAGTTTGCCGTTAATATCTACTTTCAACAAAATATCTAAGTATGAAACAGAAGTGGACGACTCTGTGTTGTCTTTTATTTCGAGTTTAAAAGCTTTCGGGAAAGTAGACTATGTTACAAAAATGATTCAGGCTATGATATTCCAAGATAACTGCGTGCATGAAAAGGAAACAATATAGCATTCACATAAAAGGAAACAATGTAGCATTCACATAAAAGGAAACAATGTAGCATTCACATATATAGCATTCACATATGCATACAATATATCATGTTTATTTGCTAATATTTCCAGTCCAAACACCAAGTTCATACTAAAAAACACAATTAGTAATGCCCAGAAATATATACATCTAATAATCCACATAAAATACCGGGTATAAGCTATGTTATCTTTCACCTTTATAAGTATTTCACCCACAGATATCATAATAAAAATAATTTCAGGAAATACATAGTATGTATAACGGAAACACAACATTTCTATCTAGTTCTTATACATTATACAGAGCAAACAATCCACAATCTAGTTCTTATACATTATACAGAGAAAACAATCCACAATTTTCTTTTAACATGTTACCAGTTTACAATACATTCAAAAACACGTTTTCTTGTAAATTAGATTTCTTGTTGCTACGTCATTCATGTGATGACGTCAGTAGTAGGTATGAGAAAAAATTTATCGCAGACTTCAAAACGCAATATGAAAAGAAACATGTCCAATTTGTCCAAAATCCCAAAATTACACAGAAATACATCATTGTAACTAAATGTATACTAATTATGATGCACTTAGTTCTTATTAAAAAGTTTTCTTTCATGGAAATATCAATTGTTTGTTAATCTTTTAGCCATGACAAATTCAATGTAAACTGTAAAAAGAAATACTAAGAATTTGACAATAAAAACTTTCGCAGTAGATGGTATATTGGTATTATAATGTAAATAATATGCAGATAAATATGTCGTAGTTGCTGTTTTTCTCTATCGATTATGATTTGTTTTAATTTAGTAGCAGCATTTACGTTTTGGATTGAGTGTTTTAACTTGGCTATATATTATGTATATTATTGTCATGAAAATAATTTTTACACAATAGCTTTAAAGATTCAATACCTGGTCTTTTAAAACAAACCACTATCAAAGTGTACAGATTTTCATGTAAAAATTGTTAATGAATTCCCTTGTTCATTTCAATTTATGCAGAGAGTGCAAAACATAAATCTTTCCCAAGGATGTCCTTTTCATTTGTTTAAGAAAGGGAGCTAACCGTTATCAATACAACATATTTATTTTCAATGTGAAGACAGAAAACATGCACTAAATTCTTGACGCCAAAACTTTACAATAGTATCAGACTTTCTATACACTAGTACTGATTAGTTTTCTAAATATGTGTAAATCAAAAGTTGTTGGTTTGCAATCGGTGTTCGATCAAACTCTCTGTCTGTCGGCCCCAGACCTACAAATAACCAGCGGAATCGATATAACTTGTACTTTAATATCTTTTTATAGTAAATGTTAATACATTGCATTTTATCTTGAATCGCCAGAAGAACATACATACTTGGTACAGGACCAGTAATTTTGAATGCTAGGATGTGACCATGGTTTACAATAGATACTGGTATAAACTAATTTAGCCTCAACACGTGAAGAAAGATCATTCTAACTGTAAAAATGCCAATACATCATACAACACCTCTTAAAGAATTTTATAAATTGAGTTACTTGATATTACGAAAACCTATTAATATCATGTAAAAAAAAAATTCACTTTTATTTAAGAGATAATCGTAATCATGACATAATAATCTCGTAATTTCAGGTATTTTTCTCGTAGTTAGGAGAAAATCATGTCGTAATTAAGAGATCTTTTCTCGTTAAAATGACATCTTTCCTGATAGATTTGAGATCATTATCTCGTAATTACGAGCTATTCGTCTCATAATTACGAGAGAGTTGAATGTAAATCTACATGTATTTTTCACATGATACTAATATGACTTTGTATAAAAGCATTCCATACATGATAGGACAAATTGATGAAATGAGATATATGTTCAATTAATTGCAGTTTCACATCGTATGACGGTTCATTACTTCTATAGATGCAAAAATCATAATTACAATTACTATAACTCATAAAGAGTTTAAGTTCATGTTCGATAACAAATTGATGTCCATGTAGAAAAGATTGCAATGATGTCCAGTTGATATACTTAGTCAATAATATATATATATATATATATATATATATATATATATATATATATATATCAAGGAAGGGATGTGACGTTTGTGTCATTACGCGATCCGACTGACAAATCGACCAAAACCGGAAATGGGTTCTCCAGCTGTTGACAATAACTAAATTCTCTTTCCTGGATACCCCAGATGTCAGTAGAGCCGTCGACATTGGGTTTGCATTCTGCATATTTGTCATAACACGTGATAGCCTCTCTTTCAAGTCTACATGCATTAGACGGATAGTCAGCCGAACACTCCGTATCATCCATGCAGTCCTTGAAACAAGCCTGTTTTAAAATACAATTTCATTGAATTCACATCGCTATTTGACATATCGTAGAATAGCATTGTTGTAAGAGCTAATGAAATCATACAATAATGACCACCGACTTTCGACTTAACCTTGAAAGCTAATAGGAACCAGCATCGTAGCATTGCATTTTTACAAGGGCATCTAAAATCAAATGCAAAATGCACAACAAGAACTAGCATACAAGAAAATCATAGTGACTTGATTTTGATATTAATTTTACATTCAGTTCAATAAGATTCCAGATTTTTATGTACGTAGCCATACTTCAATGAGTGATATAAATCGAACAAAAAATGCTACCTAAATCTTGCACAAAACGAAATTGAAAGTTCCATTATAATCTTGAAAACCAGAAGGGGCACGGATTAATTGGATTGTCTTTGTCAAAAAGGTACTCAGATATAAACGTACTATTGGTATACTTATCAAAAGGTACCCAGATATAAACATACTATTGGTATACTTGTGTGGTATAAATTATACTAATATACAAAAGGTACCCAAATATAAACGTACTATTGGTATACTTATCACAAGGTACTCAGATATAAACGTAATATTGGTATACTTATCAAAAGGTACCCAGATATAAACGTACTATTGGTATATTTGTGTGGTATAAATTATACTAATATACAAAAGGTACTCAGATATAAACGTACTATTGGTATACTTGTGTGGTATAAATTATACTAATATACAAAAGGTACTCAGATATAAACGTACTGTTGATATATTTGTGTGGTATAAATTATACTAATATATAAAGGGTACTTAGATATAAACGTACTATTGGTACACTTGTGTGGTATAAATTATACTAATATACAAAAGGTACCCAGATATAAACGTACTATTGGTATACTTGTGTGGTATAAATTATACGAATATACATTTATGCACAACGAACTAGTATCGGTCTAAGAAGACTTTAAAAATCATCAGGTTTTGAAAACTATGTGTTGGAAAACGAACCGAATATATTTGAAATGCCGAAATCAGACTGAATCGTACTTAAATGTTACCAGCAGAATGGAAGACATTAGTTTAACTGTTGAAGCTGTTTAACAAGTACATACAGCATCTCTCTCCTGTATGATACATGATGATTTCAAGTATTTAAAAGAAGTCAATTAAAACATATATATTTTTGCAACTAAAATGACATTTTAGAATATTAACAATTCGTATGTTTTGAGATGCACCCTAGTTATGTAAATGATAAAAAGATTTCTTTGGATTTTAACGAGATATTAATGTCGAATGCAAAACCCGCGTTAGTCATTTATGCATTTTCCTGCAATGTTTGCGACCTTCAGTCCCTGATTAACAAACTAGAGAAGGACATCTGATTACTTATATTTATAGTTTTTCTGTACTCTCTTAATGAAAATAATAATGATAAATATTATTGACTGTAAGTTATTTAAATACAGCTGAAAATTTTGACCTTTACATATCTCCATGTTTGGTAATCATTTTCATATTTATACGATGACAAAGAGAAATAGTCCAAGAAGGGCAAACTCTAAACGCATCAGAAATATAGGTATACGTTCTCTATCATTCATATTAAAATAAAATAGCTCTAGCAAGTTTATCGTTATTTCGGATTTCAAACATTTCGGTTGAGCATCCCTGGAGAGACATTGTTTGTCGAACTACGCATCTGGTGCATCAAAATTGGTACCGTATAAGTTTTACATTATGACCACTGGGTCGAGGCCTCTGCTGGTGGACTGTCAGTCCCCGAGGGTCTCTACAGCCCAGTAGCTAAGTACTTCGTTACTAGCTTGAAAATACGGATGTATGTTTAATTGCTGTAATAAAATTTAGAAATGCATTTCAAAATTAAGGATTATATCCCTCATGCATAGCTCTTATCCTTAGACGAATTTGACTCCACTTTTGGCACTCTGTCTTTCCCTAAAATGGCTCTAGCAAGTTTATCATTATTTCGGATTTCAATCATTTCGGTTGAGCATCACTGAAAAGACATTATTTCTGGAAATTCGCATCTGGTGCATCAACATTGGTACCGTATAAGTTTTACATTAAAAGTAATAAAGATATCAGTAAAACATATTTCCGTTTTTCCTACAACTGCAACAATCCAAATCGAAATATGTGGCACACTTCCTGGATTGTGCACAGGCGAATAGACAGCACTAAACATCGGATCTAACTAATATCTTCATAGTTGCAAATAATAAGCAATTGATTCAAATAGAAATACAGTGAATATAAAGAAATATCGTACCCAGGAAAGCTCATTACAATTTGTTTACAGGCGGGGTCAGGGAAACATGTTAATCACTGCATGAGAGAACGTACACAGGAACTTTCTCATACGCAGTTTCATCGCCCGAATTTGATTGATACACGAACCAAGTAAATACATGTAATGTGTATCCGGGGAGTACATAAGCACATACAATGCTTGCATATTGTCGTAGCATGCTATTCTATTACTTGTAGATATGACAACGTTTTATGATTTTATTTTGGCAAAACATTTCTTTTGATGGTATTTTATATTTGTTATATTTACTTCATTCTGTAAAACAAGAGTCTTTTTTCATATCTTTATATGTTAGGAGCACTCAGTGCCACTTGGACTTTACTATCATTACCAAATGCACGTCCTACACAGAAGAGCTCCTATATCTCAAGTTCCATATTACATACATGTACATCTTCATTGTCAACATTTTGCACGTCGTTTTGGATTTCTTTATCTTTCATTAAATGGAGTTTTTGTTATATCCGGGTGTTTTTTTTACGTGTATGAACATATGATATAGCCCTTCCCGTCTATCATAGTTTTACATCTGAATCTAATAAAGTAGGATACTCCACATATTTATCTAAAGTAATCACGATGGCATCAACTGTGACGTGAAAAACACGTAGACGTTCCCCCCTTTAGCAAAACGTGTGCAAACCACATATTTTCAAATCAGTTTACCTTTAAAAATATGGAGCAAATATATCGTCAAAGTAAATATATATCTGTATGATCGTGATGACTAAACATATCATTTTATATGACATGTCTTATTGTCATCCTGTTCGGTGGCAATATATTTTATTTGACTATTTGTATTGATATTTCATTAAAATACGCGCTTGTTACATGCGCGTGTTGATGACGTTACAGTAGTGCAAACGATTTGTTATTAATTTTACACTCATTTTAATGATGTTTGAGAATATCACAATTCCCGTGTATACTTTCATCCTACGATGGGATTAAACGTTTACATATATCTACCTGTACATCGCAGCTGTATCCTTCCCCGAGTAGCCGACTCCTCTGAAATCTCGTGAAAGAGTCCCATTCCGTGATGCCCTTACACTCAGCCATCAGCCTTTTCGAGGCATCATCCCATGTTGCTATATATTCATGATACAAGTTTATCAATACCTCAAACATATCCGTGTCTCTATAGATCAATATCAATAAAACGGCTTGTGACTTCTTATCTGTATATATCAATATCAATAAAACGGCTTGTGACTTCTTCCATATAATATTCCATACATCTAATACATAGATATATAGCGCTCTTGGTGTGATAGATATATAGCGCTCTTGGTGTGATAGATATATAGCGCTCTTGGTGTGATTAATATATAGCGCTCTTGCATTTCTCCTACAGAAGTAGAAGTTTCTTAGATTTCTTATTTACAAATATTATGTTATGTAATCTTAGTTGTAAAATGAAATTAAGCAATAATGATTTAAACAGCATTATATGAAGATTAACAAAAATAGGATTAGACAGAAGGTAACGCCTAAGTCTTCTCCTTTAAGGTACAAGGTAAAGTCCACATTATGGAGTACTGGTACATGTTACATGGTGGTGACCCTTGACCTTTCATTAATAATATATAAATGTCAGTAGTATCTTTATAGTTATTTGATTAGCAGAAACATCACCGTGTTTGTATGGAGTGTGTAGTAGATGCAACGATTTGTGTTGAAACAATCACACACCTGTACAAAAGATCACCGTCAACCACAAATAACACATTGAAATTGTTTTATTCAGTATGAAGGCACATAAATTTTCTTGAAAAAATAGTTTAACGTGGTCTTCGCGTTAAAAATTGCTTAAATGTGTTTTCTGAAACATTATCATATTCTACCCCTCAATGTCTAGCGAGCTGTCGAAGATTAAACCTTCCTGCAGGGCCTTGAGGTGAAAGCGCTCGTTAACACAGCATCGTTTCCAAGTATGAAACATCTGTTCATTTGTTTTCACACTCGAGTTATCAACAAACGGCAGATCATCTGATGAAATGTAATAATGATCAGAAATGGACAATGAACTCCAACTAAAGCAGTGTATGTAAAGGGGTTGCTGTTTGATGTAAAACTTATACGGTACCAATTTTGATGCACCAGATGCGCATTTCGACAAATAATGTCTCTGCAGTGATGCTCAAGCCGAAAGTTTGGAAATTCGAAATGACAAAAAAAAACTTTTAAGAGATATGAATGCATCTATAAAAGGTATTGTACAGCTCGTCCATCCATAGAGAAATATGATTTATTGATCTTTCATCGGCTCAAATGATTGTCAGTACTGCTCAAATGTTACTTTTCGTGGTTAACGACGCATTAGAGGCGTTGATTTTACATTAAACTTACAATCTATCGTAAGAAATCGGTTTTTCCCTTTTAAATTGTTGTCGGCCGTTTTGTCAACAGGTGCACTATAGTTCTTTATAGTAGCCAAACATACAGATTTTAACACTTACCAATCACAAAATGAACTGATCCCGGCCTTATTCTTTCTAAAGTAGAACATTCTCGTGGAATTTGTAGAACGCATTTCTTACAGAGTCGTGCTAGGGTTTTCGATTTGGCATTGGACAAAAACGCATATTGTAGTCCCATTCTGCTTTTCTTTCCATATGATTTTTTCTTCAATGAAAGGCGAAGATAACGAACAGTGATCAATCTCATAAAAAATATACATGTGGAAAAATCCATGATGATCATTATGATAGCGATGATTTAGTCTTAGTGAAAGGCCCAATATATCATGATGGCGATGATTTATGTTCAGCAAAGAGCCAAAGAATTTCGTGAAAGTTTCACATTAGTCAAACTCGCTTAATTTCTTATACAATGTATTAAATGTTCTAATCTAGTTTCCAATCCTCGGTAAAATAGTTATACCAATTGCCATTTGAACAAAACAATCATTCCTTGATGAACTCGATTTTAATGTCACAAAGTATCAGCACTTTTAAAGTTGCTTTAAGATGAAAAGTTGAATAAATGCATAGTGATCAATTTCATAAATCCTACAGAATTAAGAAAAAGACAAACACGGATCCTTTCCCGTAGTATATCAAGGTTTCATTTCTAAGGTAATATACGAAAAAATCTATATTTATCACCAATGATGTTGGACGTTTGGTAAAGGCACAATTACTACCTATGATAAACGGTTTGATGTGTCTCCAGAATCAAGAATCAAACCTTGTTGCTAAGCAAGCGCCTGAATCACTACGCTACTAGAAATGACAGAAAATTAAAATAAAGAGATATTAATGAATTACTTTCGATTTACTCTTGAGACTTTTTTTTATCCGTTTTATTTTTTTTTTCTTCAAAATACCATATATGACATGTCCTCCTTATTGTATATTTTCTGCGGTATGTAGATGTGCGGAAATAATTGTCTATTACATTCCGAAATAAATGGTCTAATCAATCACGTAATGGTGAGTTTGTTTCGCGAGATGTGCTTGCTTAATACGAGCTATCAGTTCTCATCCGTCTTCTCGCAAAGTAACGCATTTTTATCAATTAGAAGCTACATCATGATTCTATTAAAGATAGGAAGATTTTCTTTCTGTTTGTGAAATGCCGACAGACAGCTTGGAAACTGGACTGAGACATGTTGTAGGAATCCAGACAATTTGTCTGTAGTGGAACTTTAAAGCCCTCGCTGTTTAACGATGTATTGCAAACTTATTAAACACTTACTCTGTGCATTATTTTAATGATGTCAATTCTGTATAGGCTGTTGTCACCTGGATCTAATGAATGGTCTCTCACACGCATCATGTGTTTCACTTGCAAAACTTCAAACAAATGTTTCTGGTACGTTTTAATTTTTAACACAGTAAGTAAAGTAATGGTGAAATTGAATCAGCACACAATATAAAGCACTAACACGGTTCGTGCTAATTAGAGATTTGTACATTTTCTAATTTCACCATAAACTGTTATTTTGAACGTGATTATAATTTCAATAAATTACACACTATAAAAGACAAAACTGGTTACCGTGTGCATCTGCAGCCATCGCTGTACACAGCTTTCTCTGAAGTAACTCCCTAGGAACACAGTCATCGTTCCTGTAATCAAACGTTTAGATTCTTATTGACGTCTGATTTCGGATTTCAACATTTAAATGCAGTTATCTTAAAGTAACATATGAGCAATAATAGGATACGATGATGATGATGATGACGATGATGATGATGTTTTCTAAAGTAAAATTATGTACTGTACTCACTGAGATAAAACAACATGTGCAAGGAAGAAATGCAAAATGTTTCTGAACATCTTCAATGTGATCTTTCTAAACAAAAGGTGATCGCATATCTAAAAATGAAAAAAGAAAGAAGAGTATCACTACTTCACATTTGTGTATTGTATCAGTAAATACTAATAGACTAATTCAAGTGTAATTATTATTGTTGGAATGTGCAAAAAGCTTCATTTCATAATTATAATAACGACCTAATTACCTCAAAAAGGGGCAAACTGTTATCTTACGATTTACCTACCTTCAGGAGCTTTGCAGGTCTTTAAACAAAATATTTCTCCAAGGCTATATTGTGTATTTATAGCATCACGAATACAATAATCATTATTTTTTTTATCAATACAGAAGATTGAATCCCACAGCATTAAACGATGTGAAAGCGTTTAATATCTAAAGAAAACATCATCTTATCTTCTTGTACAATACTGGGAAATGCATTGTATCTTCGTCCTCTTTCAATTCCTGTCGTAACAGGTTGAATTCATGTGCTGCTGCTATGACATTAAGACTACGGTGAAGAAAAACTCATTTTATCTCCCATTTCGTAGTGCTCACAATAATTTGTTATTTCTGAGCCTTAATGGTCTCACAAATGTCTATTTTATGAATGAATACCATTATCCAGCACACATGAGTGGATATTCTGATTTACTTTCGGATAGACTGTGTATTTTATGTCCTTCAGATAGTGTAGAAGAAGAATGTCACTTTTTACTTCATTGTTCCTCTTATTCAAATCTTAGAGTAATCTTGTTTACCAGCATCGGATTTAACCCCATTGTGATCAATATGTCAGATTTAGGCAGAACAAAATTTCTATTATTAAATTTTCCAAGACAAACTGCAAAAGTCCTGTTCTCTGCATACACCTACAGACAGTATATCATATACAATAATAGTAAAAGTCATGCGTAATACATGTACCACTGTATTTATTATCTAATTTTTTTTTTCTGTAAAAAGTGACATGTAGGCCCGATGGGCCGGGTGTTTAAATTCCTATTATTCTGTTTAATGTATTTGTCATTTCTGTAATGTATAAAACTCATGTCCCTATGATAAATCATTTACTTACTACTTTCAATCATCATATCCGAATTTTCTCTCCTTGTGTTTGAAACACATCAATGGCATAGCTATTGCATGACTAAGTCCTGCATGTATGTGTCAAAATTTACATTTCTAAATTTCATATTTCAAAGTGATCATTAAAAACCATTCATATCAATCACGGTTATAATAGGAGATATGAGACCGGTCAATGTTCGTTATATTCACCTTTTACTAATTGTGAAATAAAGGTCTTAAGTGGAATTTACTCGGCGTTTTAGGGTCCATCTTTATCGAGAAATAATTCGGATCAGGTAATGATTTTACAATCTGACACGGTCTGGGCGTAAACAAGGGGAGAGACAAATTCAGATATTATGATACATACTTCCTCTGAAAACCCTTAATAAATATAAAAAAAAAATTAAAAGACATCAAGCGCATACACTGGCAGGTAAGCTATAATAATGTTTTACTTACTTACAAAAATTAAAAGAAAAAGAAAAAAATTGAAGTGTCATGAATGAATTTCCAAACTTTCAAACGAAACGCATTTTCAAATTTATTCTAGGAACATGTCTTTCTGGAACATTTTGCAGTGTATCATAAATCATGCAAAAAATGAAAAAGACATTAACATCATTATTAACGAGTTGCTCCATGAATGAAATGACACTAAAAGTCATTATTATATCATATTTCCAATGTAAATTTCCTCCACATGAAAGCCCAAGGAAAGAAATACGGCATCCATGAAATAAAGTTACTCGTGAATGGAACTTGCATTTTATTCTTTTAATTCCTTAAAGTTTTGAAAGCGTTTTCAGGGAAAATAATTATCATAATGTCTTAATCAGTCGCCCCTTCGTTTTCACCGAGACTGTGTTAGATTTTAAAATCATGAACTGATCCAATTTACTCGTATTTCTCACTAAAGATCGACTCTCAAATACATAGTGAATCCCACCTTAATAGTAGCCACCATTTAGTGAATCCCACCTTAATAGTAGCCACCATTTAGTGAATCCCACCTTAATAGTAGCCACCATTTAGTGAATCCCACCTTAATAGTAGCCACCATTTAGTGAATCCCACCTTAATAGTAGCCACCATTTAGTGAATCCCACCTTAATAGTAGCCACCATTTAGTGAATCCCACCTTAATAGTAGCCACCATTTAGTGAATCCCACCTTAATAGTAGCCACCATTTAGTGAATCCCACCTTAATAGTAGCCACCATTTAGTGAATCCCACCTTAATAGTAGCCACCATTTAGTGAATCCCACCTTAATAGTAGCCACCATTTAGTGAATCCCACCTTAACAGTAGCCACCATTTATGTTACTTGTTATAAACTATCATCACGGGTTTTAGTATTATTATGTGAAACTTATACGGTACCAATTTTGATGCACCAGATGCGCATTTCGACAAATAATGTCTCTTCAGTGATGCTCAACCGAAATGTTTGAAATCCGAAATAACTATGAAGTTTTAGAGCTAAATATAGCCAAAAACAGCGTGCCAAAAAAGTGGAGCCAAATTCGTCCAAGGATAAGAGCTATGCATGAGGGAGATAATCCTTAATTTTGAAATGAATTTCTAAATTTTCTAACAGCAATTAAATATACATCCGTATTTTCAAGCTAGTAACGAAGTACTTAGCTACTGGGCTGTAGAGACCCTCGGGGACTAACAGTCCACCAGCAGAGGCCTCGACCCAGGGGTCATAATGTAAAACTTATCCGGCACCAATTTTGATGAACCAGATGCGCATTTCGACAAATAATATATCATTACACAATTTTACAATTACTCAAAGCGATTTACATAATACATGTATATATTTGTATAACCATAATGGAAAGACAGATACATTCTTAAGACATGCATAAAAATGTTAAAGAGGAAAGAAGAAAAACGATTAACATAACGTTAAAATATTGTATCAAATAAAAAAACATTTCATATGATCAAATGACCCTTTCATTGATATATATTATAATGGTCATTGGTTTGAGGGAATTCCAGTCAACTTCTTTCCTGTAGATGTCTTTATCAAAATTTAAACTTCTCTGCGATCGCAAGTGGGGAAAGTTATAATTAAAAATACAATGCAAGTTTACAATAATACGAACTCGGTCACTAAAGATTCGGGTGTCACATGGTTAAACTTCTCTGCGATCGCAAGTGAGGAAAGTTATCATTAGAAATACAATGTAAGTTTATAATAATACGAACTCGGTCACTAAAGATTCGGGTGTCACGTGGTTTTAATGTATAGGATATTAGATACTAACAAATCATCATGAAATTGAATTATTGTCTGTTTTTCTTTTTTTATCCATTAAGAGTGCATGGTTATGTCGCTGAAATATATTTTGAAAAGTCTGGCAATATGTTCATAATTGATATACAAAATGCTTTTGGATGAAACACAAGACTTATTCATAAATTCATGGTAATTCAAAAATACATGTATATCATTATATGTTTAAACTTACACAGTAAATCACGCTTATAACGAAGTGTGGAGGACGAACAATTTAGATTCGTTATAAGCGCAATTATATATATCCAATACTTCAAGATTATATCAAAACTACAGAGAATAAAAATATATTTGCTGTAAGCGTCAATTCATCATAAGCGTGCTCGTTTTAATTGTGTTTTACTGAATTTCAAAAGCGTTTCGTTTCAAGACAAATATGATTGAAGTGAAACTCCCTCTTAACATTTCTCTATTAATTTAACACATGCTTGAAAATTAGATAGATGAAAGTGTTTAGTGTGTGTATTTGAATGAGAATGTCATCTTTTTTCGTTTGAAAACGTAGAAAAAAGATACTAATTTAAACAAATCATCAAAAAATCACAAATACCTGCGTATCAATGGAAGGACTTACATTAGATGAATGGAGTCCCTGCTATTTCGTTACACGTTACCTATATGATGTAATATGCACATGCAGTACCCACCTTCAAAGGTGCGTTTTATTTTTCAACCACGTGACCAGTCACGCGGACAATGCCAGTCTCTCTATTCCTGCTGTATGTCGGACTGACCCTGACGGGCTGTGGGGGTTCAGCGTTTACAGAGGACTCCAATGAGTACGTATATTGTTGATTTCATATAGTGACCCCTATATGTCATTGGATGACAGGCTACTGACAACAAATTAATGTTACAGAGATTTCAACAGCATTTCAAAAATTCTATGGTCGTTATAACGATGTAGTTTGCCAATACAACATACCATTGGGTCAAATGCTGTTTAACGTGATTCATACCGATTGTTTAGTTTGCCAATACAACTTATCATTGGGTCAAATGCTGTTTAACGTGATTCATACCGATTGTTTAGTTTGCCAATACAACCTATCATTGGATCAAATGCTGTTTAACGTGATTCATACCGATTGTTTAGTTTCCAAATACAACATATCATTGGGTAAAATGCTGTTTAACGTGATTCATACCGATTGTTAGGCCGCTCTTGGTACACTGAATCTGATTACGTATTATCCGTTTACCTGATCAAGATATAGGGCTCACGGTGGGTGTAACTGGTCGACAGGAGATTTCTGCTGGGCACCTGATCCCACATGGTATATTCAGGGACCCGTGTTTCCCTAGCTCTATTTTGTATTCCCTGTAGGATTCATCAATGTTCTTTATATTCACTTTTTCATGACAATGGCAATGATATTAAATAAAGTTTAAATATAGCAGGTTAAAAACATATTGGTGAAACGCACATAACCTATGAATCATAGCAGAAACAATGTAATCGTCGGTTTTTTGTTGTTGTTGTTGTTTTCTAATCATATTTTCATGTACGTAAAACGAATTCCAGAATAAAATTGTTAAATTATAGATACTGTTGTGATTATTGTAGTTTGTTTTTCTTGATTTAGTGATCAATGTGGGTGTGTGGAGCGGCATCCCCAACAGATGATTTGCTCATCTGAAGCAGGTGAGCACTTTGTTACTGAATACACCGCGGAAGATTTAAATTACAGTAAAATAAATGTAAATATGAGGTAAATATTTGACTGAATAAAATCCAGACAAATGTAATTTCATTTCTTATTCCAAATGATCAAAAAGATTTTAAACCAAATAAAAACTGGATAAAATCATTTTCCAATGCATCTGGGCAAAAATACCATGTTGCTAACATTTTCCTGGTATCAATAAAGTCATGTCTGAATTCATTTTAGCATTTAAAGGAAAATTACTGGTATCAATAAAGTCATGTCTGAATTCATTTTAGCATTTAAAGGAAAATTACTGGTATCAATAAAGTCATGTCTGAATTCATTTTAGCATTTAAAGGAAAATTACTGGTATCAATAAAGTCATGTCTGAATTCATTTTAGCATTTAAAGGAAAATTACTGGTATCAATAAAGTCATGTCTGAATTCATTTTAGCATTTAAAGGAAAATTACTGAGCAAGTATGCTTTACATGCTGCTCCGTCGATAAGGATTCGACCCCAGATAATTCTGGATCCCTTGCAGCATGATATTAGAAAACGGAGCATGTTGAACCCCCCGCCGCCCTCTAAACAACAAATAATGCCTTCATCAACCAGACTCACTGTAACGAACATATTCCGCGTGGATAAGGTTTTCAAAGGAGTAAGTTTTGATATTTAGCAGTCAAGACCATATATTATTTTTTTCTGTGTAAATCTATATTAAAGAAGACCATTGCTTTAACAAATTAATGACAAGAGATTAATGATCACAAAAGATAGAATGTCGTTTTAGAGTGGATGTCTGTTTTGTTATTTCACATGATTTGTGATCATACTTTGTGATCAGATTTTACGATATTCTTTATCACAAAAACAGCGATGTTGTAATTTGCTATAAAGACAGAAGAAACACTACTGATATGCATGCAAGTCTTGATACATATTTTAAAAAATCGTTGTTCTGCACTTTTTAAAAACTTTAATGGCTTTTTCTTAATTTACAGAACATCGTACCAGATACAGAAATAAAAGTTCGCTCTGTTGAGGATGGGTCGGGTTGTCAACTTTCTTTTGCAGTCAATAGAACATACCTTGTCACAGGTAACATTTACAGTCGATCATTTAATTTCCACCAGTCGCAGTAACCTATATGTTAGGAGAGATGGTGGGTGTTTTCAGGTACACTGTGTGTTATCTAAACGTAAACGAACATTAACAGATCGAATTATATATTTGATTTAGCTTGGATTTGGTAGGCTTGTGTGAAAAAGAATCATAACGGACATTCTCCTTCATTATGTAAGCGATCCTTTCATATATGTTTCATTTTTTTGATATTCTATTGAACCTAGAAGTGAACGTTAAACAACCAACTCTTTTTAACAACTCAGCTTTACTACAAACAGTATGACTTCATCTTCGCCATTGTCAACTTCACATTTATATGTAGCAATATTCCATTATCACTTGTATATAGTGTATATGTCTCTCAACCGATTCGATGTACAAGAGCATATTCTGTGTATCATCAGGCTGGCTACTGCCAAACAAGTGGGTGTTTCAGTTTTCCAATAGTCTCCTTTAAAGTCAAAATTCGCAAATTCTATGGTGATTATAGTGATCTAGTTTGCAAGTACAACCTGACATTAGGTTGACTGCTGTCTGGAGTGTTTCATACCGATTGTTAGGTCATTCTTTACAAACTGATTTTGACTACGAATTACCCTGATCTAGATATAGCTCAGAGGGGGTGTCACTGGTTAGCAGGGGATGCCTTACTCCTCATAGGCAGCTGATCCCACCTCTGGTGTTTTCAAGGGCCCATGTTTACCCTACTCTCCATTTTGTTTTCTTTGAGATCCATTACTTTATTTAAAAGATGAGTCGTAAACCAAAGTTTTACTTTATCTCAAATCTATTTTCGGGTTCCTTTCGTCTGATTTCGTTTCGTTCGGTTCCATTTCGCTAGGTTTCGTTTCATTGCGATTTGCTTTACCTGGACGGTTATGCCACTCTTCTGAGCGTTAAATCATTTCATCTTGATTTATATATTCAATATATATTCATACTTAATGGACACTGCATCAACATCTTTAAACTATGTGTCTACTTTATCCGTTTGTTTGTTCGTTCTATGTCCCTTTGAGAATGTTTCACTCATATTGAAACGTCACTAGCTGTAGGTGAAGTGAGGCTTCTTTAATGTGGCCTTCCGTGATACGAAACTTCCACTTTTAAATCACGAGCACTTGATGAAGGATACCTCCAATTGAATGTTTACATCTTAGGTTTGAGGTACGAGCGGAGCTGGAGCCCACATAGCGAACACTCTCCACCAATAAGCTACCGCATAGTTTTTGGTACATATTCTAATGTAGAACTGTCATTCCCTATTTTGGTTCCACTCTAACCCGGTGGATAATAGATCGAACAAACTTGATGATATACCACACGAGGTTGTTGACAAACTGTAATTACATGCTTCTTGTTGAAAAGATATCTAGTCGATTTTCTCTGCAAAACTTCGAACAGATAAATGTATTATGATTATATCCTTTGAGAGTGATTACTGTTCGCTATCTTCCCCACTTTTCACAATAGATTGATCGATTGTTTGTTTTACGTCCCGTTGAGACTTTTTCACTTATATTGAGACGTCACCAGCTGGAGATGAGGTACCACAAAGTTAGCCCTATGCTTAGCGCTTAGGGTTCGTTATCGTGCCAACTCCTGTCGCGACACAGGAACTTTGTATTAATGTCATATCCGAACGATTCTCACTTCTAAGTGCCAAGGGTTAGGCGAAGAAGCGATCACTACCTGTTTTAACGTCTTAGTTTTGACGCCGCTATAGCACGAGCGGAAATCGAACGCACGACCTCTTAGTTGCGAATCAAATGTTCTACCACTGAGCTAGCGCAATGAGTTTTTTAATTAGATTTGCTTTCATTATTTACTGACAGAATCATGTTACAAACTCCAGTATAGATTTCTACATCTTTGAAAAGCCATATTTCGAACAAGAAGTTTCAATTCGGAACTAAAGTATCCATTTCATATCAGCAATTGTTAGAAAATTATTTCAATATCAAAAAATACAATAAAAATACAATAAACCCAAATGGTTCGGCATCACAAAGAAATAATTGCTTCATACAAATTGCACCTGTGATTTAAGGACTTGCTGCCCAAGTCATATTGCCAATTGTTACCAAAAATGACCGAACACTTTTTTAGTTTATCAAATCACCAATGACATATCAAAATTCAAACGTCAGACAACAATTTCTTGTAATTTTGAAATTAGAATTTCTTTATTTACATAGAAACTATAACCAAAACATTTGTCTAGAGAAGCATAATGTAAAACATTTACTGTAGAGATTTTTTTTACACAGTTTTCATAAAATTCAATTGGAGTTGCCTTTTTCTCTCAATTAACTTTTACATCTTTTTATCTCATCTTCGCATCTTTTAACGCGTTTCCAGCATTTTTAATTACGGTTCAGAATGAAAAATATTTTACTTCCTAGTATACAGTTAACACCTTTTTAAAACATGACTTTCATGGATATATAATTATACATTGATGTGGCTTCAGTAGGAAATTATCAAAATAACACAATGCACAGAAGTTGCTGGAACTACTATTTTACAGGAAAGTTTCATATCCATGGTAACATCGATATAAGTAGCTGTGATTGGACGGCATGCTGGGAGTATGGTGTGTCACGTTTCCAGAAAATCAACCTGAAAAGAAAGGGATACAAGTGTAACGTCCAGGTACTGTGAGAATCCAACATATGTACTAAGTGCTGAAAGAATCCAACACATGTATCAGGTCTGTGAGAATCCAACATATGTACTAAGAATCTAAAACATGCATCAGGTACTTATAGAATTAAACACATGTACATGTACCAGGTACATAGAGAATTACACATGTATCAGGTACTTAGAGAATTAAACACATGTATCAGGTACTGTGAGAATTAAACAAATGCGGCAGCTGGTGCTGTGAGAATGAAACATATATCAAGTGCTGAAAGAATTAAACACATGTGCCAGGTGCGGAAAGAATGGACAAGTGGAGATAAGTGATCGATCTCATAAATCCTATAAAAGATACAAAATTAAGCAAAGGACAGAGACCCCTGGACATTCCACTGGTGAGATCATGTAACCTTGAGGGGTAGGGATCCCTTGTTGACCGGTCACACCATATACATTGACCACGAAAACGGAGTAACCCGTAGTCAAAATCAGCATAACGACTTCACAATTTGAATGAAACACGTCAGACAGCGTTCGACCCAGTAATGGCTTGTATTTGCAAACTAGATCAAATACGTATATCAGGTGCTGAAAGATTCAAACATATGCATCACATGCTGAGATGATCGAACAAATGTAGCAGATGCTGAGAGGATCAAACAAATGTAGCACATGCTGAGAGGATCAAACAAATGTAGCACATGCTGAGAGGATCGAACAAATGTAGCAGATGCTGAGAGGATCAAACAAATGTAGCACATGCTGAGAGGATCGAACAAATGCATCATATGCTGAGAGGATCAAACATATGCATCACATGCTGAGAGGATCAAACAAATGTAGCAGATGCTGAGAGGATCAAACAAATGCATCATATGTTGAGAGGATCGAACAAATGCATCAGATGCTGAGAGGATCAAACAAATGTAGCACATGCTGAGAGGATCAAACAAATGCATCACATGTTGAGAGGATCGAACAAATGCATCAGATGCTGAGAGGATCAAACAAATGTAGCACATGCTGAGAGGATCAAACAAATGCATCACATGCTGACAGGATCAAACAAATGTAGCACATGCTGAGAGGATCAAACAAATGTAGCACATGCTGAGAGGATCAAACAAATGTAGCAGATGCTGAGAAGTTCAAACAAATGCATCACATGCTGAGAGGATCAAACAAATGCATCACATGCTGAGAGGATCAAACAAATGTAGCAGATGCTGAGAGGATCAAACAAATGTAGCACATGCTGAGAGGATCAAACAAATGTAGCAGATCCTGAGAAGATCAAACAAATGGATCACATGCTGAGAGGATCGAACAAATGCATCACATGCTGAGAGGATCAAACAAATGTAGCACATGCTGAGAGGATCAAACAAATGTAAGAGATGCTGTGTAATGAAACACACGAACTGGGTGTTTTAAAATTACTATGCCCTGAAAGTAAAACAAATAGGCATCTTTTTCTAATTATAGGAGCATGCATATTAAGAACATGATACTTGGCCTATAAGTAGTTTTTATCTTATCCACAAGGTTCTTATAGACAGACACACATACAGACGGACGGACGCACTGTACCATACTAAGATGATACCCGTCTATGAAAGGTATAACAATTATTGCAAACTACTTTTAACCAGAAAGAAATGTGAAACATGTCTATATGCATGTACTGAACTCCATGAATTTCTGGGGCTTCGCCTTTTGGGTCCTATAACGTCACGCAGGTATATTGCACGTTATTTTCCAAAATGACCAATTACCAGAGCCAGGTAAAACTCATTACGCAATATATGCTAAAGCATTACAACACAATTAAACAAAAGTTTTAATTTAATTGTTCACGTTGCGTAATTGATGCCTCTTCTCATTTTTTATAAATGTTGGTGACGTTTCAATATGAGTGATAACTGTACCTGACGCCACATTTATCACATCGATCTTGTTTAATACAGAAGAACAATGCTGATTCACAGGCAGATGTATCGAAATGATTCTGTATCATTCTAACAAATAAAGCTTTTAAATGTTGTTATACATATCTAAATGAAATACGAATACATATTATTACATATATTTAATAAAGGATGTTGTATTACGAATTTAAATGAATATATACTCTGTTGTAGATATGTAATGAAGCAAACGAATGTGCAAGCAATCCAAAAACCTGCATGTGGCCTTCCGGACATAAAGGGATGTGCTACTCAAAGCATGCCAAATGTTACATGTCCAGCCGCTTTGGAAAGGCAGTTTGGGCAACACTACATTCTAGAATGAATAGATGTTTACGAAAAAACTTTTAACAGCAAAAAGATTCCAGCACAAATTTATTTAGTTCCTCGACTCTATCTCATTTGTGCACTTCTAGATAAAATTAGTTCTCAAACTGTGGTATTTCATATATGCTACATTTCTTATATAGACTTGACACCAGGAACCTGTGATCCACTGGGTGGAATGATACGCCGTAAGGTTCAGATATATCTAACCTGATAATTCTCGATGTTTTACCATCAGAATTTATTTGCACAAGTGTCCTCTTTTCATGAAAGTTTTATACAAAAATATCCTGCAAATCAAATGCAATTCCGTGTAAAGATTGGCGTTTCGCTTTGTATTCAAAGTGCGTGTCTCCACCCAGATTTTGAGAGGTGACTATTTGTTCCGCATTACAAGCCTTAACATACGCAATTTTCTTCGTTTTCTTCGATGTAGCCACGTAAGCAATGCCTCCATCTATCGCGAAGTTTTGTTTTTCTTTCACGGAAAAATCCGGATTAAGTACCGTAAGCCAATTATTATCTGCAAAGATGACAATATCGTCCATTGAAGTAAAACTTTCAATCGCAACCCAGGATTTATCGGGATTTTTCTCAACATCTGACTTTTTCCATTGATGTTGTAAACGGCAATATACATACCAAAGGCAACATAAACCTCGTGCAGTACATTGGTTTGAGCTATTGCATGCGGATTATCATCACATTCGTCTATATATATACGTATGAAAGGTGAAGATAACGAACAGTGATCAATCTCATAAATCATATTTATCCAAGTATTGCCCCTGACGTCATATATTTGGATAATTTGATTCACTGACAACAGCACAGTGTCATTGTATCCATATAGACCATGATACAGATACCCACTGTCCTGTATTGCATGTTCGGATACCATTTTGGAAATAATCTTCATTAAATTTCCATGTTCGCCAAATTCAACTTCGGTATGATAATAAAACTATTACTATGCGGTGACACGACGCTGCTCAGTTGTATCACGGTTCGACATGATGCCAGTGAGCAAAACCTTCATCAAGAGCCCTCTTTCCTTTCTCAATTTTGTCTGTACAACATAGTAGGAAGAGGTGACCAGATATAAAGGATACCGAGGGGCTGCGCCTGTGTTATGTGCTAAGCATAGTAAAGATAACCCATTTATTTGCAGATGTACTTATAACGTGTACATAGGGAGGAGAAAATTTTAATATTAACCCTTAATAGACCGTATAATCGCGGTATGGAATCATTCTACTGATTTGTTTCAGAATTTACATATCTTCATTGATTGTGGTGTAGAATTTCAATTTCTTGAAAAGTATCTCAAAAGGTATTGGATTATTATCAAAGGGAGGCTCATGTTTGGATTCATAAGTTAATATAAATTGTAAGACATTTCAATGATTCTTGTGGTACTAATGATTTAATTAAAGGATTAAATAACATTCAATTATGTATGGTTCCACATTCCGATCCGTTGGATTTAACCTATGGGTCGGGAAATTAGTTTTTTTTAATCAAAATGTGTTTAACTCTACACTATGATTCCCTTTTATGCAGAATATGATATGGAGTGTCCCCAGTAATTGTTAGAGTAGTCAATGTATCAAAGTTACAAGTACAGTTTGAAAGCTTCGTTCAAAGTATATGTAGAATGCTTTGATGAAAAGGTGAAGATAACGAACGGTGATCAGGTTGGTAAAATTTACAATTTTGAAAGATTTTCATTTTATGATTGAATGCTAATAAAAAGTAAATTTGCTTTAGTTAACTAGCCTAAAACATTCAACAGATAATTAACTTTTTATAATTAAGTTGTTGGTTTGTTGTTTAATTTACGTCTTAAGTTTGACGGGGCGCGAACTCACGACCTCCCAGTTACTCTCTACTACTGTGTGTGTAAGTACATGTATTGTCTCCGACATCTTCGTTCTGTATCCGTGATAACGTAATTGTGGGTATTCCATGATACGGTTAAGTAGAGTAGGTTAGGTATAATTTGTCGATTTAAAAATCTAGAGTTCGTAAGTTAGGAAACTAGTATTTGGTGCCAACATTGTTTTCAAATTACGAAGTAAAGAAATATATTAGATATTGTTTTTGTTTGTTATATATAATCTCGTTTTGGGAAATGTGTTGACGGTGCTACCATTGGGGTCACCGTGGCTGGATATATATCTCCGAATCCCGATTTCTTTCCAAGTAAGGGTGAATTCCTTTTTTTTTTTTTTTTTTTTTTTTTGGAATGTTTTCCAGAGGTTCCAATCCAAACTAGGGACTAACATTTTGTATTTGACAGCTGAAAGTGCGGAATAAGATGCCAATATAGGTATTTTTCAAGTTTCAAGACCAGAGATGGCGGGTTCGAAATCTCGACACAAAAGCACTAACTTAGCGCCTGACATAGATTATATCAATGGAATTTCGATGTTTGATAGATAAGAATAGGGGTAAAGCAATCACTATGTGACGTCATAGTCTACAAATTTCCAAGAAGTATGGCGGAATCATAAGACTGCAATGAAATTGAGGCAGCACATGTAAGTTCAAAATCTATTAACAAGATGTGACTGCAAGATAAAAAAGGCGATCGTTAGCATTCTTTGGCCAGAAGGCGCATTATGCGAGCTTCACACAAACCTCTTAACAGGAACATCGTTCAACTTTTCCTGTCCAGTCTTGAAAAAACCTTGAATGCAAGACCTCGCCATTATTACAATGATTACATATGGCGTCGACTTCAGTTTACACGTTTTGATACCGATTGCAAATAAACCTACATTGTATATCGAATTACCGGTACAAAAGCTACTGTTGAGAAGAAGAATCAAAACGTTAATTCATGGACAATTTAATTATGTCTTCGTTTTAATTTGGCAGTCGATTTTAAATATGTCCTTGTCTTTCTCTATTCGAAAATTTTAAAAACGTTGTCAAAAGACACAATCATTCGGTCACATTGATACAGTATGTATAACGAAAGCAGATATTTCTCTTTTAAAACGTTTTATTCCACTAAAATTGTTTGTAAAACAACATTAAGATGTATAACATAAAAAGAACAGAAACTATAGCAATAAATTTTTGTTGCATTGTTCACTCGGTTTTACACCAGATATGATTCACATTGTCTGCATGTACTACATTATATGTAGAAAAGTATACAAAACATTTCTTACGTAAATCTACGACTACCAGTGAAGACCGTCCCACTCGTAAACGTACGTTCTGTCTGAAGTTACGTCTACTGTTACGTATATGAACTTTAGTAAATGCAAGGTGAAGATAACGAACAGTGATCAATCTCATAACTCCTGCAAGCAATACAAAATAGATAGTTGGGCAAACACAGACCCCTGGACACACCAGAGGTGGGATTAGGTGCCTAGGAGGAGTAAGCATCCCCTGTTGACCGGTCACACGCGCCGTGAGCCCTATATCCTGATCAGGTAAACGGAGTTATCTACAGTCAAAATCAGTGTGCCAAGAACGGTTAGGCGGTATGAAACACGTCAGACAGCATTTGACCCAATGATAGGTTGTATTGACGAACTAGATCGTTATAACGACCATAGAATTTGCGAAATGCTGACTTCAATCGAGACTTTTGAAACTTCTGTACCATCAACTTGTTTGTCAGTAGCTTACCTCGATTTAAAAACTGACTATACGCAGAACAAGCTCTTCCATATCGAAACAGTTGAGATATATAAACACCATATGCAGGTGATGATGGAATATTGCTACATAAATATGGGAAGTTGACGATGGAGAAGCTGAAATCATCCCGTTTGTCATACAGTTGAGTTGTCAGTTTGCCTTTAATGTCTACTTTCAATAGAATATCTAAATATGATGCAGAAGTGGACGACTCTGTGGTGTCCTTTATTTCGAGCTCATAAATATGTGTCCTGAGTCCTACATCTGAGAGATTTCTCCATTTGACGGAAAAGCAGAGCATTAATCTGATTGTTACACCTACATGTATGTCAAGACCTGGAAAATAGTCACATCAAGTAGCAATCAAGTCAAATGATACAAACAATAAAAATGATGGATGAATAATGGACGAAAAACGTGCGATCCAGTATGGAGTGCACGTCATTGAAAAAAACATATACTAAATCGACGTTTAGGGTGAAAAACGAATTATGATTTTATTCTGTCCAATTTTTAGAACCTCAATATACGCAAGCTTCGGGCAGTTTGATTCGCTAGCTAATACAAAATGCACTCTAACATTAATTCTTTCAATATGTTTTGAATTTCCCTCGTTACATGTACCATACACATGTTATATAAGAAAGTCAGGCTGAAGGTTAACTACACTAAGAGTCTAAAGGCATTACCTATAGCCCATGATGTTTATTTTATTTCAAGACAACCCCGCCCTCACCCCCCACTCCCCGATATTTCGCACCTACATGCATTCTCACAATGCAAGTAAACAACAAGGGCACCGCTAAGCGGAGCATCCCCTCGCGGCAGGAAATATCATGAACATATGCATGCAAGATGAAGATAACGAACAGTGATCAATCTCATAACTCCTACAAGCAATACAAAATAGATAGTTGGGCAAACACGGACCCCTGGACACACCAGAGGTGGGATCAGGTGCCTAGGAGGAGTAAGCATCCCCTGTTGACCGGTCACACCCGCCGTGAGCCCCATATCCTGATCAGGTAAACGGAGTTATCCGCAGTCAAAATCAGTGTGCCAAGAACGGCTTAACAATCGGTATGAAACACGTCAGACAGCATTTGACCCAATACGAGGTTGTATTGACGAACTAAATCGTTATAACGACCATAGAATTTGCGAAATGCTGACTTCAATCGAGACTGTTGAAATCCCTGTACCATCAACTTGTTTGTCAGTAGCTTACCTCGATTTAAAAACTGACTATACCCAGAACAAGCTCTTGCATATCGAATCAGCATGCATTATCAAGACATAAATGAGGAATGAGGCCAATATATTGATATATATAATATAATATAATAATTCCCAGATTTGTATACTGTTTAATAAAAATTGAAACTTTTTAAAAGAACACGACGATGAAAACTGACATTTATAGTTTCACATTTTGAATTCTTTTGTGATATAATAAAACGTTAGTAATCAGTACACATGTATGCATAATAGACAGCGAATACAAGGGAAGCAACTCTCATACTTTTCAACATTCTGCACTACGTACTCTGTGTAAACCGGCCAATTTCTTTGGAACCACACACAGCCGGTTTAATCAGATTATACTGTATAGCTATTTATTATTGATTAAAATTCAGATACCTCTAACATCATTTGGTGGTGGCGGTGGGGGCATTATTAACATGGTATTTTTAATAAACCTATCAAGGTGCATATCATTTGGGGGGGGGGGGGGTATGTGATTGTGCAGTTTCCCTTATTCTTCTCATTCTATATATTCATATATAATAATAATACCAT
This sequence comes from Ostrea edulis, assembly GCF_947568905.1. Taxonomy (NCBI): domain Eukaryota; kingdom Metazoa; phylum Mollusca; class Bivalvia; order Ostreida; family Ostreidae; genus Ostrea; species Ostrea edulis. The sequence goes on from NC_079170.1 coordinate 183,248, forward strand.
ATTTATATAGCACCCTTTTCATACACTATGTACGCTCAAAAGTGCTTTACAATGCATTTATACCTTACAAGAGAATGTTATACACATAATACATAGAAAATAAATAAAACATTAAAAGCTGTACCTATATTTTTGTATGTATTGTATATATAGGTTTTTGTTAAATATATATAGCTATTTATTATTGATTAAAATTCAGATACCTCTAACATCATTAAGTGGTGGTGGTGGTATAATCAATATGGCATTTTTAATAAACCTATCAAGGTGCATATTATCTTGGGGGGGGGGGCATATACATACGTGATTGGGCAGTTTCCCTTATTCCTAGCAGAAACATATCACGTATGCACTAAATTTCAGTAATTTACTTACCTGAATATACCTCACAGTTGTTGTATGGAGAATGCATGAACTCAGAAAATTCGTATGTAAAAAGACAATATACCGGTGTTGACAGGTCGACGAAGCTTGTGAAATATCTTTATAGCTTTCAAGAATTACGTACTCCTCGAGAATTAATTCAGAATTAATTCTGTAAACAGACACGTGTGGTAATTCTGTATTGTAAACACGTGGGGTAATCTGGTAATGAAATCAAATTATTTTAATTACTCAATATCAGAGATAGCGCTTTTAATTCCTACAGACTGTCTTACCTGCAGCAGACGTAAGCTGTCTCGTTTTATTTAAACTGGTTCCCTGTTAATTGGTGCAACCGAAGTGACCAGAATCGTAACTTGAGAGGGTACCAGTTTGAATTAACCGGAAGTGAGTATTGTCAACTCGTACATAAAATTTCACGATTTTTTTTTTTTTGGTAGTAAAGACGCGATATTTTAAGAAATATTTCACTGATTAACTTGAAAATGAATAGGGTTCGTCTTTTTACAATGCCACTTATGTATGTGAAGGTTGCGAATCGTTAGTGCAAAGGTTCTCTTTAAATCTTGCCCACAAGTTGTAATGGACACACACACACAAACACACACACGGATACACGCACAGTAGCGATGCTATATCCCCTCCGCAACTAGTTGCGCGAGGGGATGATAATGAAAATGACAATTTATTTATCTACGTTACGCCCCAATGCCTTTCATCGTTTTTGATAACTCTACTATTAGTGACTTCACATTTAATTTATCCCAGTCCTATAGCTTTACATAGTAATTGCAATACCGATTTACATACAACAATAGGGTTGTCTAATGCATAATAGCCAGACCTTTTGATGTTATTGTGCACGTATAAATGAAATCCAAATTAATATGCTGCTGTAGATATTTCATGAACGTAGTGAATGTACAAATGATCCAAAAACTGCACGTGGCCAACGGAACATAAAGGGATGTGTTACCCAAAGCATGCCAAATGTTACATGTCCAGACCATTCGGAAAGGCAGTTTAGGCAACATTTAAGTCTAGAGTGAGTAGCTGTTTACGAAGACTTTGCCAGCAAAAAAGATTCGAACACACATTCATTTTATTTTATTCCTCGATTCTGTTTTACAATAAAATGTCCAGCTACGTGCAAATTCTATGATGTGACCGGTCAACAGGGGATGCTTCCCAGCAGGCAAGCGACGTTGTTTCAACGTTGAGAATAGGTTGAATATTGGTTGCAACGTTGAACAACTATAATTCAACGTTGTTTCAACGTTGAAGTTTCAACGTCGAAACCACAACGTTTTATCAACGGTGAAACAACGTTGAAGATATAACATATTTTCAACGTTGCATGTTCGTTGATATTTCAACGTTGAAAGAACGTTGAAGGTATGACATATTTTCAACGTTGAATGTTTGTCGATCTTTCACGTTGAAACAACGTTGAAGGTATGACATATTTTCAACATTGAATGTTTGTCGATCTTTCAACATTGAAATAACGTTGAAAGTATAACATATTTTCAACGTTGAAATGTTTGTCGATCTTTCAACGTTGCATCAACGATGATGATATAACATATTTTCAACGTTGAATATTTGTTAATATCTCAACGTTCAAACAACGTTGATTATTCAACATATTTTCAACATTGAAAAAGTGACGCGGATTCAATTATCATTCAACGTTGTTTCATCGTCGAAACATCAACGTTGAGGATGTAACAAATTTTCAACGTCAAAACATCATAGAATGCACAACCTGTTTTAAAATTTGTTGTTTTGACATTTTAAAATGTATATGAATTTTCAACCTTTGGCTATTCATATATAGTTATTGTGTGTTTTAATTATTATTTAATTTACAACCAATTGCGTAGAACATGGGTAATTCTCTTGAATTTTTTCTCCTTTTCGAAATTCTTTTATTACTTTTCAGCAGTATGACTTTTCAGTTATACATTTGTAATCTATATTGTTCATATGCAACATTGTTTTTCATTTGTTTGAGTGTATTGTACGGAAACAATATTATGATTTCTTTTTCTTTATAAGCTTTGTAGCATACAAAGGAAGGCGTAGGGTATATTGCATATTTGTTAAATGGTTTTTTCCAATCTTTTCAACCTGGCGATAGAGAAGACGTATCTATTGTCGGACACCCCGACATAGACTTCTTTTTTTAAACTTAATTACTTAACCTTACCAATTTTCCCACTGGAAACAATTTTCGTCTTTCGGGTACCCCTCCCCCCTTAAAATCCTGCAGCAGGCATTTCACGAAGCTACCTTAAGACTAATACGCGTCCTTAGTATGTCTACACATCCTATTCCTAACTGGGAAGTCAGTTTCTCGAAGCTTTTCTAAATTTAGGGCTCGCCATACATGTAAGTTCATCCTAGGACAGCATAACACTTGTCCTAGCTAAAATACCATCCTACGTTTGTATAAACATGGCGACAGCCGCGAAATTGAAGCGAAAAGCTCGCAGAAACCGTTAAAAATAGTTTTGTTAAGGACAACCCAAGCAAGATTGCTTAATTGTGAGGAAATACAGACTTTCGCGGTTTTCATAGCCTCCGTCGTTTTTTTTTTCTACCTCATGTAGTATGTAGAACTTGAATTTTCCCCAGTTGAACAATTTGGGTTCCTCCTCTTACTCATGATAATACACTAATCCACACAACTCACAAATTAAATTCAGATCGGTTTGATTTGTGTCGGAAAAACGATTGTTCAATTATTGTTATTAAAGACCTTGACATGAGTACATGTACGTAAGTCAAGGTATATTCGTTCGATTTCAAACTATCGTACACGAGTATTGCATGGCTCAGTGGTATTGCATTCATCGTGAAAAGAAATGATAATAAACTATTAAATCAAACACGCATGTATAGGTCCGAGTATCACAATATCTGTTTGTTTTACTACTTTATCAAATGATCTTAAAATTTCTTCGTTTATAACATATTTATAATGAATTCTCGGTATCTATATTACAAATATTCATATAAATGAATATGTCTTTTCTCTCAATGTGTGTGTCTAGTTTTGATTTGCTTACTCGGAAATATATGACGAATATCATGTGTATAAATACATGTAAAGGAATAATAATAACAATAATCTGAAATGCTGATCAGAATAGGACTCGGTGAACTGATTCTGATGTGTGTTAGTAATTTTGTTATCAATACCCTTTGAAGTATTTATCAATCACTGTTATTCAGTTCAAATTAATGTTTGAATTTATTTCAGGGAATAAGCAAAAAAAATGTCCTAACATTGTAACTGCAAAAACTAGAATTTTGCGTAGATATGCAACCAGGAAAATTAGTATCCATTTCATAGCGATACTTTCAACTAATGCTCAAATGACCGTTAAGGTCTTTGGGCCGCTTGTTACTAATTTGAAATAACAATATTTAATAATTTGTTATAGCGAATTGATAATTTGAAATATCTAAATAATTAATCAAATTACAAATTGAAGATTTGTTATAAACACATTCATTGATAATTTGAAATAACAAATTGATTATCTGTTACAACAAGTTAACATTGAGATAACAAATTGATAATGTGTTATATATAAGGCCTATATATGATTGATTTTGTATTGTTTAACGGGAGGATATTTCATTCAAATGGAGATGTCACCAATACCGGTGAAGGGCTTCAAATTTATGAATAATTGATTTGTTTTATAACAGATTGATAATTTGTTGTAACAAATTGCATGATGATTTGTTATATTCCAAATTGATAATTTCTTATAATTCAGATTAATGATTATATATATTATTTTACACAACAAATCATATGAATCTGTTTATAACAAATTATTAATTTCTTATAACAATGAAACTAAAAGAATACTGCTGCCGGCCCTAAAAATTTCCGTATGTTCACGAAATCATGTAATCCCTTCTGGGTGCTGAGATTTTTAAACGTGCGCATGCGCAAAGTTTGGCGGCTGAAGAGAAAAGGTGCAAGAAACGTGTTGGAGAAAGAAAGAAAGAATTGTGATATCATTAATTAGCAGTCAAGCAGTGATCGAGGATATATTTAAGGTAATTAACATTTCTTTATATTTCCAAACTTTATATAAAATTTATCATGAAATAGTACATACTGTTAGGCCTACTTGTTAATGCTAAACTATATGTACATGTATATACTCCATCTGCATCTATAGACCTATATGCTCAGTGGTAAGGCGAGGGGATGCGAACAAAGTGTTTGGGGACGAAATAAAGGGATGCAATTGATGACACCAGTTTGCGATGATTTGTTAAGCTTATAAACGCATCAAATCCAAGTAGTTTTCGCAAGACGCATAGGGTCTTTATAGGCCTACATTTAGATAGGATTGCGCCTCAGCTGAGTAAATGATTTATTACCCCTTTGCCATCGATGTTGGATTCTTTTCATGGACAAAGCCTAACATACAAAATTTATGCCGAGAAAATCGACAATTTAGGGGAAACGCAGTTACATGTAAAGATAAGCGATGGCTGCTCTGTCCGTGCATGAGGATGCGAATGATGACACCATGTGGTTTTATTGCCCCTTTTTCTTTTTGCTGGTCTTATCTCCAAAACTTGTACACTTTCCAAGGAATGTTTATTAAAACGACTATAAGGCATGGAGAATGAAAAGATACCAGGCAGGCACTACATGTACATACATAGAATTCGGGGGGTGGGGGTCTTTTTTGACAACATTCATTTTTCATTATTTCCACATACAAATAAAGATATATTTGGGTTACTGACCTATGAATTTTTTCTTAAAGTAGCATTGCAAATGGTAAGAATGTATAATCTTACATGTATAAGCTTACATGACCTATGAATTGTTCTGGAAGGACCTCCCCCCCCCCCTTTTTTTTTTTTTTAAAGTTTGCTTGCCGGGAGGGCAACCCCACCATGAAAATCATAATTTATATTTTTATAAAGTATATATACAAACGTAGCAAAATTAACATGTTTGTAGATATCTTGTCATTTTGTACAACAAAGTTGCATGCCAAAGTTGGTATAAAAGTGTGAAAGGATAGAGAATTAAGTTGTTGAACAAAAATGCCAATTTAAAATATTTATAACCCCTCCCAAATTCTTGTTGCATAAGCACAGATAGTAATTTGAGATTATTTATTTCGTGGTTCATTTATTATTATTCATTCTCTTTTTTTGTGGATGCATGACAAATGCACTTATGGCGAAAATGAACATGAAGGGGAAAAGGGGGAAATTTGCATTTGTTTCTACAAATGTATGCAAACTGATCAAAGGTACACATGATTATAATTAAAATCAAATTTTATAAAGTTCAGCATAGTCAGTGAAACATCTTACTGTTCATAAAAATGAAGTAGGTACCTACTAAATCAATTTATTGTACAACCATTTGAAATATTGTGTTTGATTTATTTCATATGATACAATTTTAAGAGAGCGTCATTCAGAGACACCGTGATACCACAGAAACAAAGATATATGATGAAATGGGACGTTTTCTAAAGTACGCACCTGGACGTATTGGTGGAAGAGGAAAGGAGTGATGGTAAATGAATATATGATAAAATATTAAAGAATATCTGTATATGTGGAACACGTTTGAATAATTTTCATTTGAATATCATGTATCTTGATCGGAAATGGGTTGATTAAGAAATATTTGGCATGTAATCTGCTAGATTGTTAGGCCGTTCTTGGCACACTAATTTTGACTACGAATAACTCTGTTTGCCTGATCAAGAATATAGGGCTCACAGCTGGTGTGACCGGTCGGCAGGGGATGCTTACTCCTCCTAGACACCTGATCCCACTTCTGGTATATCCAGGGGTCAATGTTTGCCCAATTCTCTATTTTGTATTGTTTATAGGGGTTATGAGATAGATCACTGTTCGTTATCTTCACCTTTCATTAGTTAGACGTACATGTATTCAAGGACACTTTCTTATGTGAATCTATTATTTGAATATATATAAATGAAAACTTGTTTACATTGCAATTTGCCTTCCATGCAAAGGTTTAGCCAAATATGAAATAAAGTTTGACTTACAGCAGTACCATAAATCATGTAGATAAACATTGGAATTCAAATGTCTCAGAGATTTTATCTTTTTTACAGCTGCAATTCCAGAAGACTGGGATGAAGGAAAACTTCTTTTGGAGAAAACGTTTCTTGTGATCTATTTGTCCATTTCAACTTTTTTCTACATGTATCTTATAAAAATCTTCACGAGAACAGCAGTAACCAATCAGTTGTGTGGTTCACTTTTGGACAAATCATGGTTTATTTTGCTTTTAATAAGGACATATTTTGCAGTGTGAGGGTTGCTTTTGTTACAGATATCGGTATGTCGTTTTATCATGATTAATTCTTGAATAAATGTAATTGTTATTGATCTCAATTTTGTGTAATGTTATTATTAACAGTCACAATACAAAGGGTATTTGTGAATTCTGTTCACCTATCTTGCCAGAAAAGTTATTTCATTGATTGGAAGTGTAGGGGAATGCATTTAAACATTTACATCAAGTAGTTCATTTTCGAACATATAAGTGCAATGATAAATTTTTGAAGTTTTCTTCAATCATTTAATATCTTATCACAAGATAAGGTTTAAAGTCTATGTATTTTTGACCAGTTTACAATGTTGCTTCAACCAAATATGAATTGTTTTAACAATTTATCAATCTTTAAAATGACGTCGAAATTTCATGATGTTCCAACGTTATATGCAACCAATATTCAATGTTGAAGAGCAATGTTGATACCTGACATTGCTTCACCTTTCATACGCAGCGTTTATTCAACGTTGAAAAGTGACATTGATATATGTCGTTGAAACAACGTTGATATGTGACGTTGCTTCACCTTTCATATAAAACCAAAATTCAACGTTGATTCAACGTTGAAAAAACAACGTTTACTCAACGTTGAAAAGCAACGTTTACTCAACGTTGAAAATCAACATTTATTCAACGTTGAAAAGCAACATTTATTCAACGTTGAAAAGCAACGTTGATATCTGACGTTGAAACAACGTTGATATGTGACGTTGCTTCACCTTTCATATGAAACCAAACTTCAACGTTGATTCCACGTTAAAGAGTGACGTTGTTTCAATGTTGATTCAACGTTGAAGTGCCTGCTGGTTTACTCCTCCTAGGCACCTGATACCACCTCTGGTGTGTCCAGGGGTCCGTGTTTGCCCAACTATCTATTTTGTATTGCTTATAAGAGTTCATTATTTTCACCTTGCATGTTGCGATACGTCGGATACTTTATAATGGTATATAGTTTGGCTTCTGTTGAGGATGGGAAATGTTGATAATTATCATCCATTATATACGTTTTTATACACTGTACTATTATAATCAATGTTCAAGAATGTCATTTTGTCAAACAAAAATTGAGACACAGTGTATTTTACATATTTACATGTATCAAAAAATTAACGCATAGTATAATTTCATAATCATTTTAAGACAAGAGAAATACTTGATATTTCATTTATTGATAACACAAAAATGATGCAAATGTTGGGTTAATAATCAAAGTATCACAACCGTTAATTATAATTACAGTTATTAACGGTTCAAGGTCACCCAAGTTCAATTATATATCGTGCCCCCAGGAGAACCAATGAATACCTGTCCAGTTAGATGAAACAAGGAGTAAGCAGGCGATTCATTCTAGAACCCAAAAATATATCAAAATTTATTTCAAAAGATTATTACTAAGCGGGGTGTTTTGGGGGTTCTTTTTTGGGGGGTTTATTTTGTTTGTTTGTTTGTTTGTTTTTGTTTTGTTTATTTTATTTTTGGGGGCCACTATGGTGGCATACTTCTGCCCCATGCATGCAAGATAAATTATGTCAACTTTCGAGAAAACTATGTCAAAATGCAAAATAATTAAATCTACATACACGATAATCATGTAGACATGCAAGTCACGTATGTATGATATCAGAAACTGAGGTTAGTTAGTAAATTTACCAATATTAAAATCAGAATATCTGAAAATATTGGTAACTTGCATGTCAATAAAATCATATTACATGTTAACATAAATTATATTGCATGCCATAGATCAGTGTATTTTTTCAAAATTAGTTTACTGTTTGTATGTAAACTGGAGAGAATGTTAATATTTCGTTTTCATCCCTCTCTCACTGTGGTATTTCATAAATGCAGCATTCCTTTCTCTTGTTTGATAGCAAGAATCTGTGGCCCTCAGGATGGAATGTTATGCTGTAAGGGTTAGATAATCCTGGCCTGATACTTCTTAATTTCTTTCCATTGGAACTTATTTGGACAAGTTCATTCTTTTCTGAAAAGTCACAAACAAAAACATTATCCTGCGAATCAAATGCTATTCCACGTAAGTCTTGGCGTTTCATTTTGTATCTAAAGTATGTGTCTCCACTCAGATTTTGAGAGGTGACTGTTTGTTCTCCATTAATAGTCGTCCTCACAAACGCAAATCTCTTTGCTTTGTTCGATGCTGCCACGTAAGCAATATCTCCATCTATCTTGATATTTCGTTTTTCCTTCACGGAAAAATTCAGATTTAGTATCTTAAGTCCACTCCCATCTGCACAAATTACAGATCCGTCCATTAAGGTAAAGCTCTCAATCGTGACCTCAGGACTCATCGGTATTTTTATCACGAGAGTCATTTGATTTTCCTCGTTGATGTTGTAAACGGCAATATAAGTACCAAAGGCAACATACACCTCGTGCAGGACATTGGTTTGAGCTATTGCATGAGGGTTATCATCACATTCTTCTGTGTATTTGTGTATCCAAGTATTGCCTCTGACGTCATATATTTGGATAGTTTGACCCAATGACAACAGTACAGTGTCATTGTATCTATACAGAGAATGATACAGAGGTTCCTCGCAGCCTTGTATAACATGTTCGGATACCTTTCTTGGAATAATATTCATTAAATCCATGTTCGCCAACCAAGGTTTGGGTGAAATTGAACTATCCGGTGACATAACATTCCTCAGCTGTGCCATAATTACACCTGATAGTATCGACTTAATGCATTCAACATCCGGGATCTTTCCATTATTTGATACAAAGTCAGTTAATTCACTTCCCATGGAGTGTTGGTAGTCAAAAAATGTTTCTACTTCCATCCTCAATTTCAGTCTGTGAAAGTGTTCCGCAATCTGTGATTCCAGTCTATGTGTCATCAGAAACAACTGTTTAAGTGACCCCTTCTCCCTCAGAAGAGAAAATGTAAACCTTGCTTCCTTCAGCGTGGTGGAAAACCTTCTCATCTCGTCGCATGCAATGTCGAGAGTTTGAAGACAATTTCCATGCTTTTGTTCAAACTGTTTTTTCCACTGAGCAAAACCTTTATCCAGAGCTCTCTTTGCTTTCTCATTTCTTTCTTCAACATCTCTAATTATCACTTCTTTCCGAGCCTTCAGTTTGTCGACTTTCTCCCTGTTATTTTCTTGCAAATTCTCGAGCATCTCCAGGGATTTAGAAACTTTATCTAACCTGGGTTTTATATCAGCCCTATCAAATCTGCTACAAACATCCTCTATTGCTTCGACTCGTTCACATCTCCTGTGTTGGGTTGCGAAGCAGACGCTGCAGCATAATTTATCGTGATCCCCGCAGTACACTTCAATGGTTTTATTTTTGTGTATGCTGCACGGTTCATCCATATCAAAAATTTCCAGACAATCCTTCGCCTCCGAAACTTTGACTATTTTGTGATTCTCCAGAGTTGGTACAAAGCTGTGGTATGTCTTGCAGTTGTCACAAATTTCCACCATACAATTTTTGCACCAATAAATACCAGCTACATCATTGCCTTGCCTTTTGCATATTACGCAAAGTTTTTCTGATTCATTTGACTTCACTGAAAGTGCATTTACCAGGTAGTTGATTGGTAAACTCGTGGCCCATTCTTCCGACGACATACACTTTGCTGGTGGGCGGGTTTCTTTGCGACATACCGGACACTCAATATTCTGATACTCTTCTTCTTTACGAATGGCCGTGCTAGAAATATATGTCTGGATGCAGGATTCGCAAAACGTATGTAGACACGGCAAACATCTGGGTGTCTTGACCGGCTCCAAACAGATGGGGCAGCTAAATACAAGTTCTTTGTCGACATTTCCACCTAGTGCAGCAGCCATCATGTCGTGCAAGTTGCTTACTTTCGGTTTGAAAGTATTCGAGTTGTCTCTCGTTACATACTCAAAGTGAAAAATGTTTATTGTGTTGAGACAGGCGCGGATCTGGAAACTTTTTATAGGGAGGGTTGAACCAGAGAAATAGGCTCGCCATACCGTGATATGTATTTGCTTTTTTGTCTGCATGGGGTAGAATTAAATTGTCCATACCGTGATATGTATTTGCTTTTTTGTCTGCATGGGGTAGAATTAAATTGTCCATACTGTGATATGTATTTGCTTTTTTGTCTGCATGGGGTATTTTCTCTCTTTTTCTCGTTGTTTTACCAAAATCAAAGAGGGGTACAGCCCCCGTAACTCTCTCTCTCGATTCGCCAACGTAATAGTTTATCATTCAATGTTTTGTCCAGGGGTTCAATTGTTTCTAGGGATTTCGGGGTGGACTGCTGTAGTTTAGTATTACTAATTCTTTTTTCGAGTGGTTTTTTTTTTTTTTTTTTTGGTTGGTTTTTTTGCATTAAATATTTTAAAACATTTGCCGTATGATTCATACTGATTTTCAAGCTTAAAATCGCACACCATTTCCGTGGTTCGTTTTACTGAGGAGTTTACAAATCTCTTTTTCAAATGAACATACTATTCATAACTCAAAAGCTCTAGTGGGAAATGTTGATTTTAACAATTTCAACTATATAATCATTTTCAAATGCATCAAATTATAATAAAAGATATTTTACGTATTAAGTTCAAACATTGATCTAAATTTGATCATCGAAGTATTGAAGATCTATGTACAATACTTCATCAGATGCAATATGAAATACAATAATTACAATACGGTGCAATATAGTATGAAGAGGTGACGAATATAAAAGATACCAAGGGACTGCGCCTGTGCAGTCCATCGAACAACATCGAACTGGTGGTGTGATGTCCTAAGTAACGTACAGATAACCCATTGATATCTAGATGTACATATAACGTGTTCATAGTGAGGAGGAAAACTCCCTTAATTATTATTAACCCTTAATAGACCGTATAATCCTGGTATGGAGTCATTCTACTGATTTGTATAAGAAATTACTTATCTTCATTGATTGTCGTATAGAATTTCAATTTCTTAAAGATCATCTAAAAAATGTGTTGAATTATTATCAAAGGGTGACTCGTGTTTGGATTCATAAGTTGATATAAATTGTAAGACATTTCAATGATTCTTGTGGCACTAATGATTTAATTAAATGCCTAAATAAGTTATTTATAGTTCTCCTTTCCGATCCCTGAATTCAACCTATGGATCGGGAAATTAGTTGTTTTCATCAACACGTGTTGAACTCTACTTTCACTTTTATACAGAACGTGATACGGAGTGTCCCCAACTCTACACTATGATTCACTTTTATACAGAACGTGATACGGAGTGTCCCCAACTCTACACTATGATTCACTTTTATACAGAACGTGATACGGAGTGTCCCCAACTCTACACTATGATTCACTTTTATACAGAACGTGATACGGAGTGTCCCCAACTCTACACTATGATTCACTTTTATACAGAACGTGATACGGAGTGTCCCCAACAATTGCTAGAATACAGTCAATTTACCAAAGCTACATTTACAGTTTGACAGCTTCGTTCAAAGTATACTAGCTGAAAAAAGAAACTGTGCATTATTTAATATATGAAAAAATATTATTTTTAAAATAACAATGAACAAATTTTATTTTTTGTAATACTGTTAACAAATGTATTCGTTACATTTCAAAATCCATTAATGTTAACGTCGAATAACGTCAATTTCAGCACCTTCGAAAGTCACTGGTATTCGAACTTGAATTCAAAAAGTTATTAACGCGTGTGACCACCATTTGCATTCACGCATACTTAACAACGGCGCCTCATTGATGCCACTAAAGTGTTCAGAAATGCTTGAGGGATGTTGTTCCAGATGTTGGTTAAAGTCTGGCCTAAATCAGCCAATGTCACTGGCTGATTTGGTAAACGGCGTAGACGTCGTTCCATTTCATCCCAGACGTGGTCGATCGGAGATAAATCGGGGAAAACAGCTGGCCAAGGCAAGACATCGACACTCTGTTGAACAAAAATGTCGCTGACTTCACGTCCAACATGTGGCCTTGCGTTGTCTTGCTGCAGAGTGATGTGATTTTGTTGTCTCTGTATGAAGGGTATCACATGACGCTGAATAATTTCGTCTCGATAGCGTACGCCAGTGAGATTTCGGTTGACAATTTGTAGAGGGGTCCTTCCATGTGTTGTTATTCCACCCCACACCATAACGCTACCTCCACCGACTTGTCGACGTTGCACAACACAAGTGTCCTGGTATCGCTTCCCAACGCGACGATGCTCTACAACGGCCGTCACTGCTATCCAAGTGAAATCTGGATTCATCAGTGAACAGAATATTGGCCCAGTCCTGTATTCTGAATCACAGATGCCGTCTGCACCACTTTAGTCTAGCGATACGATGACGTTTAAGCAGTATTGGGCGCACCGCTGGACATCTTGGTCTGATGTTGTGCTCGCGTAGACGATTACGCACAGTTCTTGGACTGATTGGTTGAAGTCCAGGAATGCTACGAGCAGTCAAACTTGCTGTCTGGAAACGATTTCTCAGGTGTACAAGTCTAATGTGGTTGTCCTGTCGACGCAACGTCACACGAGGACGCCTAGAACGTGGTCGAACCCAAGTGTTACCAGATTGTTGGAAACGTCTCCATAATGACGGGATGGTATTCCAATGAACTTCAGTGTCTTGCTACGATATTTTGTGACATCCCAGCTAGAAACATCCCAACAGCACGATTACGTTGGTTTTCGCTGAGTCGTGACATGACAGAAGGGTAAATTTTGTCTAAACTAAAGTGCTTTCCACGAATAGTGTCCAAACAAACCTTGTACACTTCTTACTCCAAACAGTATTGGCCAGTAAAACTCCTGCGTCCGACCACTTCAATAAACAACATGTATTCACTAACCATGAAAAAGTCCGTGCATCTGAGTCGGGTACTATCCGATATTGTTCATAAACATCACCTTTATCGATTGTTTAGATTTTATAAATATAACCAATATAGAAAAATTATACTAAATTTTATAATGCAGTTTTTTTCCGCTAGTATATATGTAAAATGCTTTAATAAAAAAGTGAAGATAACGAACAGTGATCAGGTTTATAAAATTTACAATTTTAAAAGATTTACATTTTATGATAAATATATGTAGAATGCTTTAAAAAAGTAAATTTTCTTTAGTTAACTGGCCTAAAATATTCAACAAACAATTAACTGTTTATAATTAAGTAAGTTGTTGGTTGGTTGTTTAATTTACGTCTCCTAGAGAATTTTTCATTCATATCAAGATCTAACCAGCTGAAGGTGAATTACCAGATGTATCCTTCGAGCTCAGGACCCATATTTACTAAAGTTCGTAGACGTAAACGTAAACGTGGGATTTACGTCTGATTTAAGATTAGAGTTCAGTACTCGTAAAATGGTATTCACAAAACCGTTCGTAGCTGCAAACGTAACTTATGAATTCTTAAATGTACGATTGCACTTATGCGTGCGCAGTGGCTATTGTCACTTCGAAGCATAAAAAGTGTGAATTTGCTCATCTACTTTGAATCCCCTGTGCTACCGCTTAACTTAAAATGACGAAAAAGAACACAGAACCTTGTGAGAAAGCAACGAATTTCAACGTACACGTATGTCTGCCTACAGTATGTCGATCAGCTGTACCGTTATTCAGTGTTGTTTACAAATTCAAATGGAAGGTTCATCAAATTTAACGCATTTGTGCATGGATTTGCGATGCTGTACTTGTTCTGTTCAGCAGCACTGTTGGTTGAAAGAAAAAATAAGCATGATTAAAGATATAGTTATTATAAACAAACAGCAATGAATTAATTTTGAAGATTGAAAAAGTTACCAGATTTTATTTCCAATTCTTTAATTGAATCCGATGTGAACTCCAGTCCTGATCGAGTCGGAGTTGGGTATGTGTATGAAGGAAGTCTCGTCAAATTGTAGATCGTGTTGAGGTACCCAAAAATATCTCGTAGATGTTTGATTTTGCTTCAGCCCTTTACATGATTTCGCAGAAATGACCTTCAAATTTGCGGGGGGGGGGGGGATCCTCCTTGGCATGCTTCCACGCCCCATGAATTGGATTCATGTGAATTCCCACTTCCTCCTGGGTACTGTCTTTAACATAACCTTTTTAAAAGAGTACTTAGGTAAAACAGTGAAGTGTTCCTATCCAAGGTCGTTAAAGGAACAGTACGCTCTCCATCTATCACTATATATCGTGGATCCTGACACCTTGTGGCGCTGAATGATAGGCGTGTCCTCAGACCTGTCAGACATTGGATATATCACCAGTGTGTTCGTCTTTCTCTCCACCATCCCAAATTCCGAAATCTAGGAGAAATATAATGCACTAGGAATATACCTTCCTCCGAAAAATTACATCGGGTTTTCGCTTTTATGACATGTTTTATCGGGTGCCTGTAAAGAGCGAAACGAAATCTACTGACACGAAACGAAATCTACCGAAACGAAACCCACCGAAACGAAACAAAACCTACCGAAAAGAAACAAAACAGATTGTATAGCCGAACTCTTTTAACTATGATAATTAAAAATGGTATCTTAGGCCCCTGTGAAAGTTACCACATATAAATAAAATTCGCCTTCCCTTCGATGTAGGCTTTCGGCTTGACTAATACAAAGTTTTAAAAGTTGGAAGGGGGGGTGAGTAAGCACAAAGTACATATCCGAAGCTGATTAAATACCATGTGCAATTAGTTTCGGGTCCGAAAATTTCAGAACGAAGGGTTACAGTCTCAGAGGTCTGTGAAAACACACTAAACTAGGGGTGGGATCGCCGAAGTTGGATCCGCCTTTGGGCATAGATACATTGTTTGAAGAAGCTTGTCTGACAAAGTTGAAAGCAGGAAGTGCTCTTAACTTCTAACTGCTGAGGTGCGAGTACTTTCAATAATGGAAAAAATTAAATAGTATACCATATTATACGAATGCAATTCGGTAAGATATATATAGGCCTACATGTATTATGTCGGTAGTTTCGTTTCTTTTCAATGGGTTTCGTTTCGTTTCGGTATATTTCGTTTCGTTTCGTTTCGATTTTGTTTCCCACTTTACAGGTACCCATGTTTTGTCACGTGATACCCGTCATATGTGTACTCGATAGTACAATCCGTGGATCAACAGTATGCAATTTACAAAATTTCTTTAAACAATCGGGTTGGCGCTCAGAAATTGAACAAAGGACACCTTTACGTAAAGCTTTGTGAAGCGGTATCTCATCTTTACTTACCACAAAATCCCGAATATATAAATACATCATCAACTAATGACGTTATTCGCAAGCTCGGTGCTCTGGGTTTCAAGGATCCTCTCACCATGGATGGGTTTTCAAATACTCTGTCTGATATTCCAAATATTACTCTTTATGACGTTTTTAATCATCTAATAACATCGAGATCTGACTATGACAGAAAAACTTGAAGATTACAAATCATGCACAGGGGAACCTAAAAAAAACAAACAAACAAACAAAATAAAAAAAAAGAATAAAAGAAAAATCCGGCTAGGCCTCCATTTCTTAAATCGTTGGGAGGGGGTCACTGGTAAACTATCGAAAATAGTGTGTAGGGGGTTGTAAAGGGTTCACCCAATATAACTTTATTTGCATTTGAAATACATGTAACAGAAATTAATCAGCTGTTACGAAAAACATTAATTTTCACGCATACAAGAGCAAACTATTGAAATGCATGGTTTCAGAGACAATTTATGAGTTTGAACTTCACACAAATTATATATAAACAGAATTTGATTGATATAATATCAAGTAAATAGAGAAAATTCAGATCCACAAGAATATATTTATATTACAAATCGCATTTTCCTCTATGAACCAACCAATTTCAGCGCGCGACATATTCCGTTCACATTGACTATGAACGGATCACAGGGGTTTCTTAGCCATTTTGTTTTCAATCTATATGTGGGTGGTTAATGAAGACAACGATAACATATCCCACACACCCTCCGCCCCACTTTAAAATAGGGTTTTGAAGATCGGGCAACCCCACTCCCACCCCTATTTTGGCATGTCAAGAAAATTCAAATCAACTTTCAATTCTTCCTTCGGCTGCCCCCCTACCCCCCCCCCCCCCCCCCCCCCCCCCCCCCGAAGAAAGAAAGAAAAACACGATATTTCTAGCATTTCTGCCATGCTATTAACAATATGACAGAACTAGCATTACGATTTCCCTCAAGTGCTTTCTGCATTATTGGCATTTTTCAGTTTAATATTCCACAATATTCGAGAACTCTTGCGCTGAGATCATGAACTCTGCAACACGCATTATGAGAATTTCTATCGGGTTCGAGGTTCTGCCTTTTTCTCACTAAACCTAATTTTAGAAGCAGGAAGATCCACCAGTGTTGGTACGAAGAAATGGAAAGTAGATAACAACACTGTTGAATGGTTGACACAGAGGAAAGAAGATGGCACGAGGAACAGATTATAATTTTGAGCTCGGAGAAACGCTGGGAGAGGGCGCCTTCGGCAAAGTCTACCTGTGTTTTGATAAAAATAACGCCGACAAGAGGGTAAGCCATGTTTGATGTTAGATTGGGTACAGTTTGCCAGCGGTTGTGAAATCTCTCAGTCTTGAATCTGTCGATGTCTCTCTCCCTTGTCACTATTTAATGATTGGTCTAATTTTACATAAGAAGATACAATTAAAAATTATTAAAACGGAAATTAGTAAACATCGATTTTAACATTCTACTTTCGGTTTGTCAGTTTGTGCAATCATGAATGACATTGTACATTAAGGAATACAATACATGCCAGAGAATTAGAACTATCACGTCAGTTTCTACCACCATCTGGCCCAGATAATTGATCATTTCAGTAGGAGTCCCAAAATCTGGCATTCAAATAAGTAAAGTGATTTCCTATACACAAAGAACACCGGAAAAACACTTATAAACATATATATTAACAAATAAACAGGACAACTTACAAAGGGTCAACAAATACAACGACTACAATGCTGCGTCCTCCAAGACACGTCCGCTTGCCTAGAGTTCGCAGGTAAGAGAGAGAGCAAATCATGTGCAGGCTCAGAAGACTCCGAGCCCGACCAGAAACACCAAAAATCCACCCCCCAAATTCACTACATAAGGAATTTATAAGCAAACCCAAACTACGTTTAATTTGATCCAAAATTGCTCTGTGTTGTATGACAGGAGCGTGAAGTTGGCATGAAATTGCCAAAAATGCCAAAATCAATCAAAACATTTATAAATTCAGGGGGTTGTCGTTTCAGAAAACATACAGGCCATGCATCGAGCAAATTCATATTCAAATAAATCTTCTCTGATAAACAGGGTTTTTCTTTAAGGTCTTGATTTCAGGTGCCTGGGCCTTTCCAATTGGGAAAAATAGCGACATTTCCTTGAAATTGGAAAAAATGTTTTATGGATAGAAGAACCCAGCACTGTAGGGAGAAAAACAAACCAGTGCATTAAGGAATAATTGGACTCCTTCTGACTTATAGTCACGGTTCCAAAAAATTTCGGGTCAGGTCGGTTCTAAATTTTTTACTTCAGGTTCGGGTATTTCGGTTCAGGTCTTTATAACTATTTAAAAAATATAATGTACAGTTAAAATCAAAAACCTTTATTGTATTTTGTCACAATAATTACTCGGGGACTTGGACTGAGGTTTAGACTCAACATTCATGGTACTAGAAACAGCATTGTCACTTCTACTCATTTCCATTCCATGCTTTCAATGTTTTGTCATTGACGATGTTGATTCTGTGGTGTATTTTCAATGCGTCTGTCATATATCTTACATATACTGTCATTATTTCCAGTTTTGTCCACAATGCCATCATTTAAGAATTTATCAAAATACAGCCACCTTTGAGGATTTTGAATACATTTTGTTTAAACGGATTCCTAATAATGATTCTATTTTAAAAACCAAACCCGAGCCGAAATACGGAAAAATGGAACCGAACCCGATCCGACCAACATGACCCGCGGTTTTCGGTTATTTCGGGTACCCGTTGCAGCCCTACTGACTTAATACATTTTGGTCAAAGCTTACCATATTCAAATAATCACAGGCCAAAAAAATTAAGTTTACTTGGCAATTTTGAAGCGAAAATTCTAATCTGTTGGCCTCTGAACAAGATTTATGAACAATAAAGTTGCCCTGCTTTGATCTGTTTTCATTGTTGGGGAATTTTAAAGCACAAATTGGGAAAAATATCTGCTTTTAAGGATTGGGAACGGGGCCTCATTTCGGCCCCTTACAGACCCTTAAAAAATCCCTGGTAAACAATAGATATTAATTTCATTTTGCTTGACAGCTGGGCACACCTTTTCCTAAGCAATAATCTGGATGAAATTTAACAGTTATTAAGCTCTTTTTGAAAAAAGGCAGGGAAAAGTCTTATTGATGAAGTAATAATGCTATCAAACAAGTGAAAGTCTTATTCATGAAGTAATAATGCTATCAAACAAGTGAAAAGTCTTATTGATGAAGTAATAATGCTATCAAACAAGTGAAAGTCTTATTGATGAAGTAATAATGCTATCAAACAAGTGAAAGTCTTATTCATGAAGTAATAATGCTATCAAACAAGTGAAAAGTCTTATTGATGAAGTAATAATGCTATCAAACAAGTGAAAGTCTTATTCATGAAGTAATAATGCTATCAAACAAGTGAAAGTCTTATTCATGAAGTAATAATGCTATCAAACAAGTGAAAAGTCTTATTGATGAAGTAATAATGCTATCAAACAAGTGAAAAGTCTTATTGATGAAGTAATAATGCTATCAAACAAGTGAAAAGTCTTATTGATGAAGTAATAATGCTATCAAACAAGTGAAAGTCTTATTGATGAAGTAATAATGCTATCAAACAAGTGAAAAGTCTTATTCGTGAAGTAATAATGCTATCAAACAAGTGAAAAGTCTTATTGATGAAGTAATAATGCTATCAAACAAGTGAAAAGTCTTATTGATGAAGTAATAATGCTATCAAACAAGTGAAAAGTCTTATTCGTGAAGTAATAATGCTATCAAACAAGTGAAAAGTCTTATTCATGAAGTAATAATGCTATCAAACAAGTGACAACTTTCAAATTGATTTGTGTTGATAGTATGCTTGGCAGATATTTAATGTACTAAAACACAGATGAAGACACATTTAATGTAAAACAGAGAATTTTTGGGGGCCTTTTCATGTACACAATCATACTTTGTTCTCTATTGATATAAAGAAAGTATTTTGTGTCTATATCTGTACATTTCAGAGAGTCCAATACGGGACTTTCGCAATACGGATCCACCCTGACTTTTATTGCGCGTTGAACGTAATTTGTAGGGCATGTCATTTCTGGATTACAATAACAACTAAGTAATCAAGCATGGGATACTTCAATATTGCTATCAAATTACTGTAATAAAATACTATTTTTCAAAAAAAGGAATCACTACAACCATTTATAGGAAAATGCATGTGATTAAATCATGTGAATTGGCAAGGAAAACAAATCTAGAGAATATCTTGAGGATATCGGTAAAACTTCACACCTTCACTCCAAAGATACACGTCTAAATGTGCCTTTTTCCTTCCATTTAATTTACATCATCAGATATATTACATGTATATTGATATTATGCTATAATGTGTAATTTTATGTCTTTTTATTTCACGCTATGCTTTTTTTTTAAATCTAAGACTGTCATGCAGAGACTATCTTGTTAATCAATATGGTGGATTGACAAATGTGTGATGTCATCAGCAAATTCATTACAACTCTATGAGTATTTCATCGAGGAGAAAAAAATGAATTTTACCGTTTTGATGTAAAACTTTTTAAGAACATTATTTCTACTTGTGTGTATTTAACTCTACCATCAATATCACTGTGAATGCTTGTTATAAATAAGTGTACCATGCTATTATAACATTCTAAACAACAAATGCAGGTTAAACATTTTCCCAGCTAGGAGATACAGAACAGATAATTGAAATGTGTAATTTTATTGACAATATGCATAAGTATGCTTAGGTCATGTGATATCAACATTTTGTGTTCAGTCTGTAGGTTACCATGGTTATAATAAATCAGTGATTTGTGTACTGACTAGTTGAATGAATCAATGGTTTGTGTACCGACTAGTTGAATAAATCAATGGTTTGTGTACCGACTAGTTGAATAAATCAATGGTTTGTGTACCGACTAGTTGAATAAATCAATGGTTTGTGTACCGACTAGTTGAATAAATCAATGGTTTGTGTACCGACTAGTTGAATAAATCATTGGTTTGTGTACCGACTAGTTGAATAAATCAATGGTTTGTGTACCGACTAGTTGAATAAATCAATGGTTTGTGTACCGACTAGTTGAATAAATTAATGATTTGTGTACTGACCAGTTGAATACATTTCTATTTATTAACTTTCAGTATGCTATGAAAGTGATAGATCTAAGGAAAGCAACATCAGATGAACAGGAACTAGCAGAGAAAGAGGCCAGTTTGTTGACAGATTTACAGCATGAATTCATTCTGCACGCAGTCACATCATTTCAAGATAACGGAGCCCTTTGTATAGTGACTGAGTTCTGTGATCAGGGTGATTTGTCCCAATTTCTGGAAAAAAGAAGCGGGAAACCTTTAGATGAACAACGAATTGTTGAATGGTTTAGACAGATTTGCAGTGCGTTAGAGGTAAATGATGGGATATCTGTTATGATATTTATAATGGATGTTTAACACAGTTAATGAGAAATGGCAACGTTTCTTTACAGTATCTGCATGGTAGAAATGTCTTACACAGAGACATGAAGACACAGAATGTTTTCCTGACGGGTGAGGAGATGACAGCAAAGCTGGGGGATCTAGGACTGGCCAAGTATGTATTTAACTACACAACAACCAATCAAAATACAGAAAATACAAATATCTTAAAGAGGTTTTTTTTATGCTCAAAAGTGATGTTCATTTCTTAATTAATCATTACATCCAGCTGATACATACTCATGTCTTCTAACAATATAGATAAAAAAAAGTGTAATGCTAGGCATATTGTATATGAATAATAACCTTTTTGCACTTATTATATGGAAAAAATAAAATACATTATCTAAAATTTTAGAGTTTAAAAGACTATGTTAGAAGTATTATTATTATGTTTATTCAGGCAAAGCATCAGATTAATTACAAATCATAATAAAATACATTGTAAAATACCTTAATAATGTCAATTAGGGATCACAAATGAATTTTTGGCACATTGCTATCATATGTACGCAATAGCACTCCAGATATTATCAACGCTATAGCTACTAACAACATCATTATCAAGATACATGCTTATCACAGAACCAGATCTTATCACAGACAATACAAATTATTTACTTTAAATCAATCTTTTGTCTAGGATAACCCATGAAACCAATTTATAAAACTTGCTTATTTCCAATGGGGTCTTAAGATGTTATAAGTTGATTATAGATTACGTATGACTAAGACAGCATAGACCAACATAAGAGGATTTTCCTAGCCTAAATTAAGTAAAATTGTGTCCATTGTTTAATTTTATATTAAAACAAAATATTTTTTTAAAATGTATCATTATACACTTTACCATTAAAAAAACATTATACATAAATGTTTTCTTCCCTCCTACCAGCTTCTTCTGCAAGATGCAACTTGACAGCAGATTCAAAACTAGCTCTATTAGCTATATTTTTTACTTCCAAAGGAAGAGAATTCCAGTTTTAAATGGCATGATAATAACAATTTGAACTATTGTAGGCCCTAACCCTAGGAACATGATGATTAAAATTGGAGGCTCCGCAAGTAGAATTATCATTTCTGTCAAATTTCTCATGTAAATGATTTGGTGCAAGGTCATGGTTGATGTTAAAGACATGGTTGAGTCTTAATTGTTTAATACAATCTTTTACAGAGTGTGTTTATTGAATCTAAAATATCACAATTTATACTAGTTCTAGGGTTAAGATTTAAAATGAATCTTATTGTTTTGTTTTGAAGAACTTGTGGCTTTTTCTTCAAGGATTTAGATAAGCTTTCATACCAAACAGGGTTTTTTTTTTAATTATTGGCCCAAATGCTAAATTTTCCTACAAATTTCAGGTAAAATAAAATACGTGTTTTTAAGAATCTATCTTATGTTTGGAAAAATATATCAACCACATTGATATACAACTGTATACCACATTGATATACAACTGTATATACCACATTGGTATACAACTGTATACAACATTTATATACAACTGTATACAACATTTATATACAACTGTATACAACATTGATATACAACTGTATACAACATTGATATACAACTGTATATACCACATTGATATACAACTGTATATACCACATTGGTATACAACTGTATACAACATTGATATACAACTGTATACAACATTGATATACAACTGTGTATACAACATTGATATACAACTATATACAACATTGATATACAACTGTATACAACATTGATATACAACAGTATACAACATTGATATACAACATTGATATACAACATTGATATACAACTGTATATACCACATTGATATACAACTGTATACAACATTGATATACAACTGTATATACAACATTGATATACAACTGTATATACCATATTGATATACAACTGTATACAGCATTGATATACAACAGTATACAGCATTGATATACAACTGTATACAACATTGATATACAACTGAATACAACATTGATATAAAACTGCATATACCACATTGATATACAACTGTATATACAACATTGATATACAACTGTATACAACATTGATATACAACTGTATACCACATTGATATACACCTGTATATACCACATTGATATACAACTGTGTATACAACATTGATATACAACTGTATATACCACATTGATATACAACTGTATACAGCATTGATATACAACTGTATATACCACATTGGTATACAACTGTATATACCACATTGATATACAACTGTATACCACATTGATATACAACTGTGTACAACATTGATATACAACTGTATACAACATTGATATACAACTGTATACAACATTGATATACAACTGTATACAGCATTGATATACAACTGTATATACAACATTAATATACAACTGTATACCACATTGATATACAACTGTATACAACATTTATATACAACTGTATACAACATTGATATACAACTGTATATACAACATTGATATACAACTGTATATACAACATTGATATACAACTGTATATACAAAATTGATATACAACTGTATACAACATTGATATACAACTGTATACAGCATTGATATACAACTGTATATACCACATTGGTATACAACTGTATATACCACATTGATATACAACTGTATACAAAATTGATATACAACTGTGTATACAACATTGATATACAACTGTATATACCACATTGATATACAACTGTATACAACATTGATATACAACTGTATATACAACATTGATATACAACTGTATACAACATTGATATACAACTGTATATACCACATTGATATACAACTGTATATACAACATTGATATACAACTGTATATACCACATTGATATACAACTGTATATACAACATTGATATACAACTGTATATAACATTTGAAAAAGTTTGAAGTCTCTACTACAGTCTTATTTTACGTAAGAACTTTTTAAAGATGCGTATTGTGAAATGACTTGTAGATGTCAAATAGCGAGAACATGAATTTACGAATGCTCTGTTGATCAACAATTACATGTATTCTAGTAACAGAAAAATAAAAGCAAGTGACTTTATTTAGCGAATGATGTTCCTCGCAAAATTTCACAAGCAATGATGAACATGATAAATTCCTTGCATATATTTAAGAATCAACGGTGCTTGTATCATAACTTACATGATTGAACTTCAGAGGCTGTGGAGCTATAACTTTTAAGCATTACTGAATTTGAAGCAATGAAGTGAATCTATAAGCCCACTGTAACAAGTAAATATTTTGTTAGGGTTGCCTTTGTTGAAATAAATTACCATTTTGCAAATAGTTAAAGTTTTAGTATTTATCTGTATCTGCAGTCTATGCCGCTAAAGGTTATGACATTATTACAACATATATATTTAAGGACAATCATAGATATACCAGGTTATTTATTATTTTGTCACTTCTGTACTATTTTCTCACTCCAGTACATGAACTATATTCTATATGTTCTCAAAATAGATGCAATTTCTACAATTGATGTTTGATTTAAATTACAGAGTTTTAGAAAGGCCAACAGCGAAAGCCGTGACTTTCTGTGGCAGCCCTTACTACATGAGCCCTGAGATCTTTGCCTGTAAGCCGTATGACTCTAAGGTGTGTTATTAATTTTCCAACAGATGAGAAAACAGGAAAAGTTGTTTTAATGCGCAATTAAGCCGATCATGCTGTAGGAGTTGTTTTGGGGGGTTTTTTGTTGGTTTTTTTTTTTTAAGTAACATTCATGTATATCTTGTGTTAAAGACTTGTGGCAAATATTTTGCAAAACACTGGATTATTTTTAAGCCTCTATAATCAGAGATACGTGGGCATATAGTTTTTGGTCTATCTGCATGCTTGCAAAAGTTTTAATTGTGACCATAACATTTAATTTCACCATAACATTTGAATGGCTGGTGAAAGTGTTTTCATATTTCATGTATATTCCTTGTGGCAAGACCAGCTTTCTTTTCATACTAAAAGTCTTGATCTTGTGACCTTGGACAAGATTTTGCCATATGGAGGCATCACAAACACATCTTGCTGAGAACGATATCAGTTTAATTCAGCTTGTTCCAATTTCACTTCTCATTTGATGTAGACATGGTAATAGAAGTATTCTTGACTGAAGTAGAGCACCAAAGCTAACTAAAGGAAAAAAGTACATGTAATTTCATTACTGAAGTAGAGCACCAAAGCTAACTAAAGGAAAAAAGTACATGTAATTCATTACTGAAGTAGAGCACCAAAGCTAACTAAAGGAAAAAAGTACATGTAATTTCATTATGCTTCATGTATGTACAAAGTGTTCTCAAAATAGAATAGCAGACTTTCTGTTCTCATGTACATAGACATGACAAAATCATCGAAAAATTCTGAAGCTTTCTCATAGTTTGATCTACAAATATGAATATCAGAACTTTTGTATACTAAGCTTATTGCATATTTTTGGCTTTAGCAAAGTACTTTGTATTTGACAGTGTACAGATATTATGACTTTTGTTTACTAAACTTAATACTTTATATTTGACAGTGTACAGACATTATGACTTTTGTATACTAAACTTAATACTTTATATTTGACAGTGTACAGACATTATAACTTTTGTTTACTAAACTTAATACTTTATATTTGACAGTGTACAGACATTATGACTTTTGTTTACTAAACTTAATACTTTATATTTGACAGTGTACAGAAATATGTGGAATGTTAGTGTTGCTTTGGTTACTGTTCCTAAGTTTGAAAATGATAAAGAATAGGGAAAATATACTGTAACCGTATCTCATGGAAGGGATTTTTTTATACTGTAACCATATCTCACGGCAGGGATTTTTTTATACTGTAACCGTATCTCATGGGAGGGATTTTTTACCCCTTGAATACAGGAGCCTGGGCCTTCAAGTTTGGGGAAAATAGTGATATTTGATTAAAATTGAGAAATTTGTTTCCTACAAGTTATCCATTTGATATTTTTAAATTTGTTATCAATGTAGTTGGCTTAAACAATTTATATTTAATTTCCGGTCTTTGGCAGAGAAAAAATGTCCCAAATTTTTTGCAACGGAGTGGCACTGATGTTGGATGGCCCTCATGGCATATTCTAAAGCATCCATCATTTGGGAATGTTTAGGCATCATTTTGGGAAAAACACCTGCTTTTCAGCATTGGGATTGGGGCAGAATTTTGGCCCTCTACAGACCTTAAAAAAATCTCTGCACTGAGTCCTAATTTCACACATCGTTTGGTCCACGGTTCTGAAATTCCGTTGAGTTCATGGCTTGCATGAAAATAGCTCACATGCTTTAAGTTTGCTGGTATGAAATTACTTTGAGTTTGTATGACCACGGACATAGAGGAAAAAAGAACCGCTCCTAAAAAATTACGTTTACGGTGTATTCTTTTATATCAAATAGCTGATTTGTTTGTTTGATATTCGTAGGATTGGTTAACTATAAATAGCTGATTTATCAGATCTGTAGTTTCTCCCTTTCTGCGCTTTGTACGAGAACTGTTGTAGAAATGATCTTGTATTGCAGAGTGACATCTGGGCAATGGGGGTGTGTGTATACGAAATGGCAACTCTGGAGCGACCATTCGATGCTACACTCATGCAGCAACTGGTGTTTAAAATTGTTCACGGTCAGGTATGTTGTTTGCACTTAAGCACTGAAAAAAATATCCTGATATTGTATTAACAGCATTTTTAAAGTTACTCTTCAACTCTTAAAGTTACCGCCAATGCCAAAAGAAAGATACAGCGCACAGTTAATTACACTGATAGAGAAGATGATGTGTCGGGAAACAGACAAGCGGCCGTCTGCTTCACAGCTACTTCAGGATGCGCTCTTCAAAAATCATCAAACACCAAAAGTAAGCTTACAAGAACTATTGCATGTTCTCACAAATCTGAAATGATCACTCTATGAAAATGAAAACATTAAACAGAAACACCTTAATTGTTATTAATCGTTCTTAAATATGTAATTACAACCTTATGTTTTGATATTTTGATATACATGTTTATATTTTTTTTACCTTTATTGCTACATGAAGCAAATTTCCTAGGAATTAAAACCTCTGCATAACATTGAGTTGTTCATGATAATCTGTTAATGCTTTAGGCACCCCCTACAGTGCCCCAAGGCAAAGGAGCATTTGGTGGCGTGTCCATGCGTGGGAACCCTGCACTTATCAATGCCCTCAATCAGTCTCTGGTTCATAAATTTGATATGACGGAGCTGGTGGGAACTCTCAACGCAAAAGCAAACCAAGAAAAAAGGAAGAAGAAACCCAAACGAGCCAATCAGGATGGATTTAGTTCAATCTTACACACCGCCAACGTCTCCAACAAATTCATAGCCGCCAACTATGATGACATGGAGAAAACAGTCACAGACAAGACCATGAAGAAAGGATTACACGAGAAGGGAAAGTTTGCGAAAAATCTTCCACCCAAATCCTCAGTGGCCAGTGCCTCGGACATTTCACTGGAGGATGAGGATGACTTTGAGAGCACGATGAAAGCTGACAAGGCTAGAGCAGCTCTGCCACCTCCTCCAGATCCCCTCCAGATGATGAACCTGGTGGTCAGGACTCTGACTCAGGTGTTTCCTAAGGTACAATTTATATACTGTTAGCCAATGCTTGTTGGATTTTGTGTTTCCTAAGGTACAATTTATATACTGTTAGCCAATGCTTGTTGGATTTTGTGTTTCCTAAGGAACAATTTATATACTGTTAGTCAATGCTTGTTGGATTTTGTGTTTGCTAAGGTACAATTTATATACTGTTAGCCAATGCTTGTTGGATTTTGTGTTTCCTAAGGTACAATTTATATACTGTTAGTCAATGCTTGTGGGATTTTGTGTTTGCTAAGGTACAATTTATATACTGTTAGCCAATGCTAGTTGGAGTTTGTGTTTCCTAAGGTACAATTTATATACTGTTAGTCAATGTTTGTTGGATTTTGATGAGTGTAGGACTGTGTGTGATGTTACATCTGATCTTAAAAGAACGTAAGGTTACTGCAAAAATAGGTGTGACCAAACAGGGTCTACCTAGGTGTTAATTGCTATACCCAATGAAATGCACAGAAAGTAAAAGAAAAAATCTATTGAAAATCTGCCCAATTAATCCTTCGTTAAGAAATAAGAATAAAAAATATATCAATTCATTTATTAGAATTCTTTAATTTGATCTGAAATTATCATCAATTTTATTGATATGACCAAAATTAGTTTTAGGACATTAGCCAACGTTTCTTGTTTGTTTGTTGTGGGTTTTTTTTTGTTTTTTGTTTATTGGATACCCAGCTGATGCACTTGGTCGAACCAGTAAATCAGGGTCGATCTGATCTATTATCTGATGTTTGATTGACAAGCAGTAATACTATGTTTTGTATCTTAGTCCAGGTTAATTTCAAGGGAATGGCTTTAAAAAGTGATTCTTTAAACTTTAATTCCTCTAATATTAAGTAACCTCTAACCGTAGGTTAATTACCTGTTCTTAGGTAAAGTATTTCTTTAAAAGAAGCTTTTCTTAGTATGGTATTTTGTATTCAAATGCACATAACGTATATTTATAACATCAAGATTACTAGTGTACACAAACTTGACTATAATATATAGAATATATTTGTGTATTGCTGAAAGTATTTATTTATTTGTGTGTGAAAGTCCATAGAATCTGGTCATTTCTCTAAATAGTGTGAATTTATGTTGATAGAACGTATTGATATAATAATGCGTGATCAGTGAATTTATGTTGATAGAACGTATTGATATAATAACGTATTGATATAATAACGTATTGATATAATAACGTATTGATATAATAACGTACTGATATAATAACGTACTGATATAATAACGTACTGATATAATAACGTACTGATATAATAACGTACTGATATAATAACGTACTGATATAATAACGTATTCATATAATAACGTACTCATATAATAACGTATTGATATAATAACGTATTGATATAATAACGTACTGATATAATAACGTACTGATATAATAACGTACTGATATAATAACGTATTGATATAATAATGCGTGATCACCATTTATTGTCTCCTGGTTCAGTATCTTTGACTGTACTACCCAGGCATAGTACTGTGAGTACAACTCAGTGCTGTGAGTACAACTCAGTGCTGTGAGTACAACTCAGTGTTGGATTCGTTTCTTTCAGGGAGCTGACGGAGGCAGTGAAGGCGCCCTTAGTTTACCCGGTAACAACTTCCTTCATTTCTCGATTCTGTGAACATTGATGTGTGTTTTTGTTGTCATTATAGTAGCTATATGAATATTCACCAACATCGTAGGAAGATTAGGTGATAAGTGATGACCACAGAAATTCCATTTATATTCAATTCTATTAAACGTCCTGTGAAAATAAACACACTGCCTTGCTTACATTTATATTCGATTCTATTAAACGTCCTGTGAAAATAAACACACTCCCTTGCTTACATTTATATTCGATTCTATTAAACGTCCTGTGAAAATAAACACACTGCCTTGCTTACATTTATATTCGATTCTATTAAACGTCCTGTGAAAATAAACACACTGCCTTGCTTACATTTATATTCGATTCTATTAAACGTCCTGTGAAAATAAACACACTCCCTTGCTTACATTTATATTCGATTCAGTTAAACGTCCTGTAAAAATAAACACACTCCCTTGCTTACATTTATATTCGTTTCAGTTAAACGTCCTGTAAAAATAAACACACTCCCTTGCTTACATTTATATTCGATTCAATTAAATGTACTGTTAAAATAGACATGCTCCCTTGCTTACATTTATATTTGTTTCTGTTAAACGCCCTGTAAAAATAAACACACTCCCTTGCTTACATTTATATTCGATTCTATTAAACGTCTGTAAAAATAAACACACTCCCTTGCTTACATTTATATTCGATTCTGTTAAACGTACTGTTAAAATAGACATGCTCCCTTGCTTACATTTATATTTGTTTCTGTTAAACGCCCTGTAAAAATAAACACACTCCCTTGCTTACATTTATATTCGATTCTGTTAAACGTACTGTTAAAATAGACATGCTCCCTTGCTTACATTTATATTCGTTTCTGTTAAACACCCTGTAAAAATAAACACACTCCCTTGCTTACATTTATATTTGTTTCTGTTAAACGCCCTGTAAAAATAAATACACTCCCTTGCTTACATTTATATTCAATTCAGTTAAACGTACTGTAAAAATAAACACACTCCCTTGCTTACATTTATATTCGATTCTGTTAAACATCCTTTGAAAATAAACACGCTTTTCTGTAATGATTCAATTCACAGTAATATTAGGTAAAATTAAAACATGTATCTAAATATTACATGAAGTTAAACATACATGGAGCCTCAAAATGGCAGACACATAACTTTTCAAGCTTACAAGAAAAGGTCCATTTTTCATTCACTTGGGGGTCATCAGAATATAAACTCAACCTTTAGAAGAAAGGGTAAAGTTAGCAAAGAGTTTTGTGTTGTTTGATATTGTTCATTGTTTTTCCAATGGCACTGGTCATGATTAGTGAAAGTAAATGTGACCTGTACACTATACACACTGATAATCTCATGCTAATCTGGTAATCTCATGCTAATCTAAAACATAGCTTTCTAAAGAAGTACAAACAAAATTAATTGTATACATTTACTGGTAATCTCATGCTAATCTAAAACATAGCTTTCTAAAGATTAATTGTATACATTAAAACGTGCTGATAGCGAACTGCTAGTGACAACAATTTTGATGTGAGTTGTAAATGTAATTCGTCATGTCCAATAAGTTCATCATCTGTTTTAAAACTATATGGAGTGAAAATTACTTTTTTGTATGTTGCATGTCAATTTCTCATGTTCATTTCCAGATACCTCAAAAATGGAACCCGAAACTATGTTGTTACATCAAATTGAACAGCTACAAAAGTGAGTATTCGTGGTCTCTGAAAGTCGCTCAATATTAAGCGGTGTTGCTTATTAGTCCCCTACTGACGAAGTCGAGGGGACTTTAGGTTTGCGCTCCGTCCGTCTGTCTGTCAGTCCAGTTTTCCACACTTTTTATGCCCCCCCCCCCCCCTTCAAAGAAGAGGGGCATATTGGCTTGCACCTGTCAGTCGGTTGGTTGGTTGGTCGGTCGGTCTGTAGACCATGTGTTGTCCGCTCAATATCTTGAGAACCATTCACTTGATGATAATGATATTTCATATGTGGGTTGGTTATGAGTAGAAGAGGACCCCTATTGTTTTTCAGGTCCAAAGGTCAAGGGTCAATCTAGTGTGGACATAGGAATATAATGTCCGCTCAATATCTTGAGAACCCTTGGCTTAAAAGACATCAAACTTGGCACACTGGTACATCCTAAGGAGTAGATGACCCCTATTGATTTTGAGGTCATATGGTCAAAGGTCAAGGGTCAACCTGGACATGGGAATATACTGTCCGCTCAATATCTTGAGAACCCTTTGCTTGACAGACATCAAACTTAGTACAGTGGTGTATATTCAGGAGAAGATGACTCCTAGTGATTTTGAGGTCACATGGTCAAAGGTCAAGGGTCAAACTGGACATAATAATATACTGTCCGCTCAATATCTTGATAACCCTTTGCTTGACAGACATCAAACTTGGTACACCAGTATATCTTCAGGAGAAGATGACCCCTATTGATTTTGAGGTCACATGGTCAAAGGTCAAGGGTCAAACTGGACATAATAATATACTGTCCACTCAATATCTTGATAACCCTTTGCTTGACAGACATCAAACTTGGTACACCAGTATATCTTCAGGAGAAGATGACCCCTATTGATTTTGAGGTCACATGGTCAAAGGTCAAGGGTCAAACTGGACCTAGGAATATACTGTCCGCTCAATATCTTGAGAACCCTTTGCTTGACAGACATCAAACTTGGTACACTGGTACATCTTCAGGAGAAGATGACCCCTATTGATTTTGAGGTCACATGGTCAAAGGTCAAGAGTCAAACTGGACCTAGGAATATACTGTCCGTTCAATATCTTGAGAACCCTTTGCTTGACAGACATTAAACTTGGTACTCTGGTACATCTTCAGGAGAAGATGACCCCTATTGATTTTTAGGTCACATGGTTAATTCACTCTTGACATAGGAAGATATTGTCTGCTCAATATTTTGAATTGATGATACTACTATCAATTAAATTATGTGTGTGTATAACCCTTTTCAATTTTGCACCATGGGGGGGCATATGTGTTTTACAAACATCTCTTGTTTTCTCTGTTCTTGCAGATATTTATTTTATATTTGGTATGTGGCTTTGCCATAACAAGTTACAGATCAAGTTCGAACTTCGTCTCGGTCCGTTGAGTTTTCACTTAGTTATGGCCCTCGGACTTAGAAAAATAGCATGAATTATCAGTTTTCCGGACTTTTTTGGCTGTGCTTGCAGATATTCATTTGATATTAGGTACATTGCTTTGCCATAACAAGTTACAGATCAAATTTGAATTTCATCTTGGTCCATTGATTTTCCATTAAGTTATGGCCCTTGGACGTAGAAAAATAGCATGAATTGTTAGTTTACATCCAAGTTTCTTATCTCTGTAGATAAGAATTAAAAATACTACACTCATTAAAACTTCTAGCATAGTAATACTACAATATAGCTAAATTATTCATGATCATCTACATGTCACAGTTTGTTGACTTGGTTAAAGACCTAAACCTAATTATAAATTTGTCTTTTTTCTTGGTCTAGTCTCTACTCGAATAGTAGTTGATTTCCAACCATTCCTATCCTGGTTCCCCAATTTTCCCTTTTACCATAACCTACATAATGAACTTTGAATATTGTTGTGGTACAGTGATTTTTGCAACCGGTAGGGGACTATGTATTGCCATGCAATACTCTCAGAATGCTTGACATGTTGCTATATAGCTACAGGGAAATGTTCACACCTGTTTTATTTTTGTCACTTTTGCCCTCGTTGCTATAGGGCGAATTTAAGAGTGGGCGAAACTGTTTCATATTTCACTTTTAACACAAAAATGGGATGAAACTATCTGCAAGTGTAGAAAGACAAAAATAACACGGGGCGAAAATAACCCTTTTACAGTAGTTATGAGTAATTCTTAAATATTTTCTAATTGATTTTTAGCTCACCTGAGCTGAAAGCTCAAATGAGCTTTTCTGATTGCCTGTTGTCCTTCGTATGTCTGTCTGTAAACTTTTTACATTTTCGACTTCTTCTCCAAAACCACTGGGCCAATTTCAACCAAACTTGGCCAAAAAACATCCTTGGGTGAAGGGCTTTCAAGTTTGTTCAAATGAAGGGCCAGGTCCCTTTCAAAGGGGAGATAAATCACAAAAATGTGAAAATAGGGTGGGGTCATTTAAAAATCTTCTTCCCCAAGAACCACTGGACAAGAAAAGCTGAAATTTACATAAAAGCTTCCTGACATAATGCAGATTCAAGTTTGTTAAAATCATGACCCCCGTTGTGGGGCCACAATAGGATGTAAGTTTGTTTAAAATCATGGCCCCCGGGTGTATGATGGGGCCACAAGGGGGTCAAAGTTTTGCATACAAATGTATAGAGAAAATCTTTTAAATCTTCTCAAAAACTACCGACCCAGAAAAGTGGAAATGTACATGAAAGCTTCCTAACATAGTGCAGATTCAAGTTTGTTCAAATCATGCTGCCTGCCCCCCCCCCCCCCCCCCCGGGATAGAATGGGGCCACAAAATAGGGGATCAAAGTTTTACCTACAATTACCTACAATTATATAGGGAAAATCTTTAAAAATCTTCTCAAGAACCACTGAGCCAGAAAAGCTGATATTTACATGACAGCTTTCTGACATAGTGCAGATTTAAATTTCTTAAAATCATGATCCCAGGGGGTATGATGGGGCCACAAGGGGGGATCAAAGTTTTGCATACAAATAGCTCATACTTCAGGGTTAGGGTTAGGTGTTCAGCATGGTCTGCCATCAAGGTCATGTGACTCTTTTCACAAGAAAATCTTACGATTAAGATGAAAAGTTTTCAAGTTTGGTATGAAGCATCTTTGGGACAAGGGGGACATAAATTGTCAATTTCAGGTCTCCAGCACCCCTGGGGCCTTAGAGGCGGGGCAAAAACTGCCCAAAATTGACCAATTTTCAAAAATCTTCTCCTCAAGAACCGCACATGTGTAAGAAAAACTAAATGCATGGTGATGGAGAGCAGGAAGGCCTCTACCAAAATTGTAAATTTCATAATCCCCGGGGTAGGGGTTCTGACACCAGGACGGGGCCAAACTTGGTACAGTCCCTGAAACGTTCTTCTTTCCCACTTGAACGGTGAACGAACGCAGAGCGATTGGTGAACGAACGCAGCGCGAACGATGAACGCACTTTGGTGAACGGTGAGCAAATGCAGAGCACAAAGCGAACGATGAACGAACGCTGAGCGCACGCTGAACGCAAAATGATCTATTTACTCGGAATGTTTCGGATTTTTCCTTGGGATTTTACTTATTTCATAATCAAGTAATAAAATACATGTACATGTATATTTCATCAATTGATAAAAAATTAGATAAACCGGAATCGTGATACAGCATATTTTACAGTTCTGGATATATTCAATGTAATATATTTTTGTACAAGTACTGAGTATACATGTATATATTTCATGAAATTATCGCAAATTGTACATTAATACTCGCAACAGTCATACACAAACAAAAGCAAATTTCGTATGTACATTGTATATACCATTACATGTACAGATACATTTAATGCATGGGTATAATATATAAACAATGCATTTGAAAAGGAAAACACTATATAATAGTCTACATGTGTAGTGACATCCAGAATTAACAGGTGTTCATGTATGGCTTCAAACTTTACCAGCTTGATCATTCAGGATACCTGTAATTAACAAACACCCCTGAAAGGATTCAAGATAGATGCAGTAAACAAACAATACGGACAGTATACCCTGTGTCAACACCTCAACACTTCTAACAGTATTAAATATTCCTACTTACATTTTGTGTCATTCATTTGTCGCAGCTACATCGACCTTAGGAAATAATCAGTACAAAACTTTCTAGTTTTATTATTGCTGTGACCATAGATTGCAGTTAGATCGTGCAATATTTGTATATATTTGATGCAGATAAAACTGTTTATTGTACTGAACTACCCGTAGAATGTTTAAAGGCTAATGCAGAATCGTACCAGATAAACAATCACATCTTTGCATTAAGGACAAATGTTACAAAAGTTTCAAATTTGGCAAGAGTAGTAAATATCAGTTAATTGACAATGTCTTTCATAGATATAGGTGTAAAAATAGCTATATCAGTTTGACATTCTGACACGTACATACGGTACAATGTACATTATCATAATGTAGCATCGTTTGTTTGTTTTTATTTTTCAAAGTAAGGGGGATGACTTGTTTAAAACTCTTGTCAAGCAATGCAAAATAATTATAATAATTTGTGCCCGAACTTGTAAATGATAAATCGTGAACACAGGGGAAGAGGTTTTCATTACCTGAAACTGCCTTATTTTTTGTACTTGGGTTAAATTCATAACGACAAGCTCTAGACTTATGTTCGTCTCTCATTTAGAATTGTTTTTAACAAAAGCTCAGATGAACCTTTCGGCATTCACAGTGGATAATCCTGACATTTTGTACTTCAAAATTAAATTTCTGATATAGTAAGAAAGTATCCTTCCACTCTTACGCACACGTTCAATTTTCATTTTCGTCTTGCTATCAAGATTGGTCCTTTCACTTTGGTGTTCCGAATGACAATGAAAAGACTGAACGATGAACGAACGGTGAGCGCACGCTGAACGCTTTGTGAACGGTGAGCGCACGCTGAACGCAAAACTGTGAACGGAGAGCGCACGGTGAACGCACACTGAACGAATGGTGAGCGAACGGGAAAATGGTAAAGTAGAACGTTTCAGGGACTGTATATAGTGTTTATGTGTAAAACACTTTAATAACATCTTCTTTAGTGCTGTTGATACTATATTGAAACTAAATAAATATTTAGAAAGAGCAGGTAGTCCTTTACCAAAATTGTAAATTTGATGATCCCATGGGTAGGGGTTTTGGTATCAGGGTGGGGCCAAAATGGTCAGTTATTAAATGTGTGAACAATAGACATTTTTAACTTCTTGTCAACTATCTTTCCAATTCTTTTCAAATTTGGTATGAAGCATCTTTGGAAGAAGGAGGACATAAATTGTAAATTTCAGGATTCTTGCACCCCTGAGGCCTTAGGGCGGGGCAAAAACTGCCCAAAATTGACCAATTTTCAAAAATCTTATTCTAAAGAACCGTTCGTAAGAAAAACTAAATGCAAGGTGATGGAGAGCAGGAAGGCCTCTACCAAAATTTTAGTCACAAAAGGTCACACTATTACACAAAAGGAGGTTTGGCATTGAACACCTGATGATGCAATATGTATGATTAAATACTAAAGCAATTGCGTTAGATACATAGCTAGTGGGTTAACCCTTGACCTCGATCATTAGACCACTGGGCTGTTTCGTCAGAGGTCCTAGGTGTGATTCTCAGCAGAGGAAAATATTGTCTCCGTTACCCTAGTAACTAATTAATGTGTACAGAGTGTATAATATAGTTATCTTGAACATTGATATCTCAAATACCATGGATATGTCAAAGTGAGTTTGAAGGTTTGATCCTCAGCAAAGGAAAATATTGTCTCTGTTACACATACTGTTCGTGTATCTCAAACATCGATATATCAAATACCATGGACATGTCAAAGTGAGTTAGAAGTCTCAACTACATTTTCTTTATATATTTTAACCTCAATATCTTGACCCCTCTGATATTCCAAAGTTTTTTCTCAGGCCTATCAAGTTTGAGATAACGAGTTTGACTGTATAAACATTAATTGTTAGCTGCATATTTAATTTTATTTTTAACATAATGATTCAAACATATAATTTACATTTATCTTGTATTCATATTTGGAATTGCCGTAGCTATTCCATTTAAAAGTTAAGTATAGATACATGAGCTTGCATTAATCGATATGAAATTTTTATGTCTTACATTTAGCAAATATGCACTGAATTTTCAGTCAAAACACGGATAATCATTAGCGTAGCACAATACACATTCTACTTTCAGGCATTGCTGTCAAGTGCTAGGATATCGACTTTTTGCAAAGGCGTACGACCTACTGGACCAGACAGATGACAATATGAAACTCGAGGTAAACAGTTACGTCGTCCTGTGTTACAGATTAGTCTCTTTGTTGTAGACACTGTGTGTAGTGTATAGGCCTTCATGCATTACGACAGGCCTATAAGATGTTAAAAAGAGATGTAAACTGTGTGTAGTGTATAGGCCTGCATGCATTACGACAGGCCTATAAGATGTTAAAAAGAGATGTAAACTGTGTGTAGTGTATAGGCCTTCATGCATTACGACAGGCCTATAAGATGTTAGAAAGAGATGTGCACTGTGTTGAGCTGAAGGTGAGAGCTCGATTGTAATTATCCCAGCATAGCACCGTCCACCATACTGCAACCCTGGCTGTTGAGTATCAGTGCACACCAAAGACGATGTTCCATCTGACCTGTTTGGGAATCGACACTTGGTCTCGTTATTTCTGTTTTACGAAACCTAACTGCGTGTTTGAATCCTCAATGACGTAATACAAGTATCAACTTTTCGAAGCGAGTTACGTCCCTTTGCAGGGTCAGTCAAAGGTCACTCGGTGAAATGCCAAGTTTTCCTTCTTTGCCAAATGTAAGAGGTTACTGCTGTGAATTAGGGACCAGTCAATATTTCTTGGTAGATTTTACATCATCCAGAATATATATAATATGTAATTGTATACATTAGCCTATGTATCCTCAGAAGTTATAATGAATGTCATAACAGTACATTTGATATACTTTTGATACCTTTAGTTTGTGACAACCTATCAGATTAACATTATCTTGTACATGTGATATAAGCCTTTCTAATCCTCTTCCTCTTCTATCTTTGAATGAATGCCTATTAGAGTGGATGTGTGAGTAAATGGTAGATAAAATAACCTGTACCCCTTAGTCAGGTAAGTTTGTAAAAAGCCTGACTGTCATTATGTGAATAAATGTTGTGTGAACCTGGGGAAAAAAATTTCTTGGGGGGTTGGAACCGGTGCAAAATGCAATAGGACACACATTTATTTTGACTTACATACAGATAGGACTCCAACTTTTTTATTTTCAACACTGATAGGACAGCTATATTTTTTTTTTTTTTTTTTTTTTGCAAATGTATCAATGAACAAAAAATATTATAAAGTATTTTAAACTTTTAATTCAACTATCTTACAAACAATAATACTGAATTGTATGCATGCTTTAATTATTTCTTGTCCAAGTTGAATATACTAGCTAGAGACAACTGAACCTTTGAAAAATTTTAATATCGAAACATTTAGTTAAAAATCACTAAAGAAGTGTATTCACCTATGAATAAAGTTGCTAAAATTACATGTAAATTTTGCATGGAGTATGGATTTCTATCATAGAAAATAAAAATGGTGTATCATGTTGGTCATAACTAGAAGGATACAGACCAGAATTTAACTAAAGTCTAAACACATCTCTAATAATTTGATAGTTTGCCAATTTACAACCTACATCATTGGGTCAAATACTGTCTGACTTGTTTCATACTGATTGTTAGGCCGTTCTTGTCACACTGATTTTGACTACAGATAAGTCCATTTACCTGATCAAGATATAGGGCTCACAGCGGGTATGACCGGTCATCAGAGGATGTTTAGTCCTCCTAGGCACATGATCCCACCTCTGGTATATCCAGGGGTCCGTGTTTGCCCAACTATCTATTTGTATTGCTTATAGGAGTTATGAGATTCGTCACTATTCGTTATCTTCACTTTTCATAGAGAATACCGAGATGTGAAAAATACTTGCAAGTACAT
Source organism: Ostrea edulis (assembly GCF_947568905.1). NCBI lineage: Eukaryota > Metazoa > Mollusca > Bivalvia > Ostreida > Ostreidae > Ostrea > Ostrea edulis. The sequence goes on from NC_079170.1 coordinate 222,696, forward strand.
GAGACAAAAATTCAGTAAAACAGTAATTAAAAAATATGCAAAATGTAGCACTTTCAACGACAAGTTAACAAAAAGAAAAAAATAATTTGATATTAAAACTGCAGATCAGAAAATTAGCTAACATACAGAAATATGATTTGTTCATCATAAGATGGCGGACAAGGGACATAACCTGCATGCAGTGTTGATACGTACATATTCATCTTGGTCTTAAAGATACATCTTTCTCAGTCTCTGAAAAACAACTGACAACAATTCTACAAAACAAATCAACAATGAAGTAAAGTGCTTGAATTAATGAAAATAAAGAATTTTTAAAATAGTAAACGCTGATGTGTGAGTTTCTGTGGGGTAAAATGGCTGCATGATTTGTCGTGATGCTGTAAGCAATGCATTTTACATTCTGTTATGATCAGCAGGTCAGGACTCTCTGATGTAGATTGTTCAGGAGAAGATTTTGATGTTATACCCTATCAAACTAAGCTTTGTGGACTTAAGGCCAGATGATATAAACAAATTTTTCTACCTTTAGCACTGAAGAGTTCCCATGGTAAAAAAAATACTTTGGTTGGTTTTGGTTTTCTCATTTATAGTTGTTTGGAACTCTTCTGTGTTTTAAGAGCAGGAAAGGGGGTCAGTAAAGAATGTAAACAATTGTGATGCCATAATCATTCAGGAAAAATTATTAGTAAAAAACGTCATCAAAGGTTACAGAATGCTAAGAAAGGTTATGCATTATCCCTTTGACGTAAGATAGTGAATGTTGATGCCAATAACAACGTGGTGATCGAGGAGAAGTTGGATGAATCAAGAAAATTTTTTTTGTCTGGTGACAATTCACAAGAATGCCTAGGGAATGAAGAAACATATCCATCTGATGCATCAGAGAGTGAGGAATCGGAAGAAGAGCATGAGAAGATGATTTGTTGGAGACGAGTTGTGGAACTTTGGAATTCTAGTGGACAATTTGGAAAAAGGTTGTGCTGCGTATGGTAGATCACTAGAATTAACAACGCATAAGACATTGTGAGGACGAAAAACGGTATGGACTTGGATCATTGCTATATATAAGATGTCAGCAGGAAGCATGCAGTTATCTTTCTCCTGTTTCTACTGGGAAACGTGACATAATGCAGAAATTAATGTAAAATGGCACATCAAAGAGATCCTGTATTAGGCATTTCTTTATTTTTTTCAGAGATGAATAGCAAAGGAAAACCAAGAGTGACAAAAAAAAAAAAAAAAAAACAAACAGTAAAATCATAAATGCCATTATTATTTTCAGAAGTTGTAAAATTTTACTCTTATATTATGGGAGATAACTCTTATTTGTTTATATTACACTTTAAACATTAAGTCAACATATTATGAAGTTTATTTTAATTTGTAAACCTTTACTGAGGGTGCAATGTCCATATATGTAATTTTATTGAAGCAGCAATTGATATTTTCCAAGTGTAAAATTTGTTATGCATTAATATTTTACATGTTATGTTGTAAATCTAATATCAGTACACTCTGTTCTCCCTGACAACCATTTTTTGAGGTATAAAAAAGGTAAGCAGATGAAGAATAAACTAAATTACTATGATAACTATTGTTTTGTACTTTTTTTTGAAATATGGAAAATATTTCACTCTCCAAGTCAAAGGAGAAAAGAATTCAAGGAATTATCCACTTTTATAAAAGAATGACATCATATAAAGTCTCTTCGAAAGAAAAAATTTGTTTGTATCATCTGCCCTTAAAGCAGCTTGTCATTGTTCAAAGTAAACCCGATAAAAAAAATTGTTGAATGCATCTTGGTATACACAATCAAGTTAGCAAATACAGAACACCCAGCACTTGAGTGGAGAATAAAATTGTTCTACACAATTACACCTGCACAATAAAGTTGTTTATGGTTTATATATGAGTATTGTGTTTCAGGGCCTTTTAATTCAATACTGGTGTGTGTTAAGTTAAGTGCTGTATGATAGCTAATTAATTTTATGTGACGGTGGGGAATACTTAGATGTATGTAAGTTTGTGTCTTACTCTGTTTGAATTTTTAGATCCATAATTTACAACTCAGCATAAACGTTGTGGTCCCAGGGCCCTGTTCTTTTTATTGTTATCTGCCATCAGACAGTACACAGGTTAATTTACCTATAGTGAACTTTAATTTACCTGTAGTGAACTCAGCTGATAAGGATTTTAAGTGTCCCTTAAGTTACATGTTGTGATCTATGTTTTATTGATTGAGAATGTGTATAGGCCAGCTTGTTTGTTAATGAGTGCTTTTAAAGGACAAAAGTTGATAAATTTAGGTGAAACTCAGGAATGAAAAAAATGAAACCTTTAACAACCTCCACAATAAGCAAGGTTAGGTGAATGCATAAGAGCAGAAACACAAGTACAGACATACATTGTTTAATTATTGTAAAATCCTGCAAAATAAAAGGGGATTATTTTTTACCTTACCCTGTACATCATAGGAAGATTAAACATTGAATGAAGTCACATGGCTGGATTTGTCATGTGACTCGCATGAAGTCACATGGTTGGATTAGTCATGTGACTCACGCAGGATTGAGAAGTTCGATTGTGTGCTCCTGTTCACTTCTGTATTCATACATTGTTTTAAGATTTTAGATAATTTAAGATTTTAGATAATGTTTGTGAATCTTGTATGTATAAACCAGTCTTCTGGTGAGGATCGTACAGCTATGTTAGACTTGATTTCACCAACTGGATATCATAAACTTATCTAAAAATAACTTGAGTTTGTCTAGATGGCTTTTGACCTAAATAATACAGTATTCAAAACTCTGCCAGTGAAACCAATAATATACCTGTACATAGATCAAACCTGGTTTATCTTTACTGCATGGAATGACCCTGACCTGATTCTGAGATCAACTCCAGTATACGGACAAATAGTTCATTCTAGTGTAGTATTAAGCAGTAATGCGTCCCAATGTTTTTATGGTTGACAGTTCCAACATTTATGGATGGTTGACAGATCAACAGTTGATTGTTCAACCTTACCATCCTTGAGTGATACCATGAAAGGTGTCAATTGTTGACCTGTCGACCTCTGGCTGTCGGGGGTTAGGGTTAGGTGTCAACCTCTGGCTGTCGGGGGTTAGGGTTAGGTGTCACCTGTCAGCCTCTGACTGTCGGGGGTTAGGGTTAGGTATCAACCTCTGGCTGTCGGGGGTTAGGGTTAGGTGTCAGTTGTTGACCTGTCAACCTCTGGCTGTCGGGGGTTAGGGTTAGGTGTCAATTGTTGACCTGTCAACCTCTGGCTGTCGGGGGTTAGGGTTAGGTGTCAGTTGTTGACCTGTCAACCTCTGGCTGTCGGGGGTTAGGGTTAGGTGTCACCTGTCGACCTCTGACTGTGGGGGGTTAGGGTTAGGTGTTGACCTGTCAACCTCTGACTGTCGACCTCATTGAACCAATCAGCAATAAAAAAGATATTTGCACAATAATTTATAAAACGAAATTTGACAAAGGAACTATTTGTCCGTATACTACTGTCGTCGTCACAGTCTAATTCTTTGTACTAAATCAATCTTATTATTATACCCGCCGAACGAAGTTCAGGGGGGTATATAGGAATCACTCTGTCTGTCTGTCCGTCTGTCTGTCTGTGCAGATTCGTGTCCGGGCTGTAACTTCTTCGTTCTTTGACTTAGGCATACCATGTTTGGCACACAGGTGGATCACCGTGAGACGATGTGTCGAGTACCTTCATGAACTCTATATGACCTTGACCTCAAGGTCAAAACTAAAGGTTTTTTAAAATGGATTCGTGTCCGAGCCATAACTTCTTTGTTCTTTGACATAGGCATACCATATTTGACACATGAGTGTATCACCATGAGACAATGTGTCATGTACCTTCATGACCTCCATATGACCTTGAACTTTGACCTCAAGGTCAAAATTGATTATAGGGTTTTGACATAGTCATACCATAAGACATGGGTGTATCACCATGAGACTATGTGTCATGTACATTCATGACCTCTTTATGACCTTGACCTTTGATCTCAAGGTCAAAATTATATGTTTATGCCATGGATTTGTGTTTGGACTATATCTTCCTTTTTCTTCTACAAAGGCATACCATATTTTTACACTCGGGAAAGAGGTAATTTATACCTATTAATAACACCCTTTGGGAGATTGGGGTAAGCGGGGGGTATTCTTAGTGAGTATTGCTCACAGTACCTCTTGTTCAGAATTGTTTTATGATGACTACTACATGTTTCTTTCAGAGATTTATCATGAATAGTTTTATTTTAAGAAATGTTATGCATGCAGCTGGTGGCTCTCAGAAATGAAACTGACTGCCACAACATATTGGGGTATAGCAAATATTTGAATATATGTTCTTCTGGCAATCATTATTTTTCGCTGCTCACCATATCCGAATCATCAATGGTACGGACTACCTAATATTGTTTTGAACTTAATCACTCCATATCATTATCTTCCCACTATTTTATTCCATAATCACATTGTTTTGTAAGATTTCCCTCGAAATTTTTCTGATTTCTGTAATTTTTCAAGAATAATTTTATTTTCATCCCGACCCGACCATGGTACAAACTCTCTAAACCATAGTCAGTAAACACGCTTTACAACGTAACCACCACCATTTTTATCACTCAGTACAATAGTGTATCACTCTTTTCACCAATGTAGTTTATCGATACTTGTCGTTTTTGTGTGTTATTTGTTTATGTAATTTATGTCTCTTGATAAAGACGCGGGTTGCGTCGAAAATTTGAGTTTTAAATAACCAACAGTGTCGTGGCCTTTTCAGTGCTTTTATCTTTTATATGTGGAAAATGTTTTCGTTTTGTTGTGGTAAATTTGAAATGTCTTTGAGAGCTATCAGCTAATGACATGAATCAGATGTAGAACCACCACACTAGCTCCCAATTACCCTTAGCAATTTGAAAGAGGCAGATTAGTTTGCTAGTAGTGGGGGGGGGGGGGGAGAGATAAAGGAATAAATATAGAGGGAATTTCACAGTAAGATAGATGATCTTAACCAAAAGGTGACAAAATTTGCAAGGTGTCACTTTCTAATGGCGAGTAAGTAGGTAATTATGCCTAAGGAGACTTTCATCAGATGAGAGATGGCCTGCTGATTGTTTTATGATGTGCATTTACTTAATTTCCCTATTGTCTGATGAATTTGGTTTCTGATTGAATGATTTTTTAATTCCAGGAGAAGCTTATTCGACTGCTCACACCCGAGAAGTTCGCTGTTGTGGGGGTTCAGCTTTTCTACTGCAAGAACTTTGAGTATAATCTGAACAAACTGAAGGAGGGAGACGGACATTCGCACGCATAATCAGAAAGCTGGGATATCATATGTTGTGTTACATAATCCTGTCTGATAAATTAGGTTGATGTGGTGGGGTAACAATGCATGAATACTTTATTCAATTGTGTTTTATTGCTAGGAAATATAAGGAGAGATATTTAAAAAATAAACATTTTGGCCAGTTTCAATTGATATGACAAATTGGTAATAGGTAGTACTTTTGATATTTCCTAATATCCAAATATAAGTTATGTTTTATTTAAATACATGTACTTGCAAAAATGATTCATAGAATAACTCGGTGTCTGTCATGAAAAATTGTGATTTGATTGGAATGACAGATTTTTTTTTTACTATTTTTGGTTACACAAAGTGAACATGGATTTTGTCAGTTCTGTATGTTCATGTTAATGTTATATATCAGCTTTATTGTGATATGGTTTGTTTGGTGTGTGATGTGGTAAATTTCTCTCTATCCAATCATATTGCTTGTAAGTTGCAGGATCAGGCAAATTTAAATTCTGCTGAATTTATTAGAATAGACAAATTTATGAACTGACTGATAATGAAAATAATTGAAAGAGAATTAGTTCAAGTTCTCTTTTATATTTCTCTAGTGTATAAATAACAAGTGTGAGAGTTTATTTTGAATTTATTAATTAAGATAATTAACAAAGTGTTTTATCAGTGACATGAATTGTCTTCGCGCTATTATTATTATTTTCTGTGTGTAACATACCCTAGTCTATGGGAGTGCCGTCAGTCAGTCGTACAATACTTGGGGTTTTTTTTAGATATAAAGTGCTGTACATTAACATGTATATGTACACTACATTGTATTAATGTGTTGTCATTAGATATAATGGTGAGTTGTGTACAGAAAGTGTACTAGTTTTATTGTTACCTACTGTTGACTCATGGTTCCTGTGTTGTTACAGAGACAGGTTCAGGAATGCTGTAATACATTACCGGTTTGTAGATTTCAGACATCCTATTTTCCAGTGTAAACTTGTTTTTCCCCGTGTAATTTGCTGAGAGACGTGTACTCAATGTATACTAGTGCTGTTGTCTATTTATCTGGTGGTATACCTTGTAAAGCTCATTTGTGGTAATATTAATTATTTTGCTATTAATCGATGTATACCTGCCATGTATATTTGATAGACATGATTTGATATGTAATTTAGAGTTTTATCTATAATTTTTTTTTTTATTTGATTTCACACATGGGTATGAGATTTGTATTTATTTCTTTAGAATGACTAAATAAATATATGTCTTTTTCCTGTAAAAATAATTTTCTACTGTTTACACATGTCCTGTATTAGTCTGTACCCGATTTCTGAATTGACAATGTACAAGTTAATAAAGTCTTTCAATTCTTTGTTTATAAGTCTGAAATAGGATAGAAATTAATAAAAAAATTGATATGGAATTCTCTATAATCATGACTAATTTATAATTTATGAAATTCTTTTAAAGGAAGTTATCAAGTGTTGATGTTGATAGAACCTTTGCATTGCTGAGATTTTGCTTTGTTTTACATATATTTCGATGACATACTAGGTGCTTCAAAACTGGGGGGTGGGGGGGGGGTTATTAATTTTGGTCTACCTGTTTCTGAATAGTTTTCTCGAATATCATTTGAGTTTCAGCAGCAAAACTTTACAAGAAGATTGATTTGTTTGTTATTTAACATCCAGTTATTAATTTTTTACTCGTATTGGACATTTTTGGCTGGGTGAACATTTACAATATTGTGACTACGGGATCTTCAGTATGGAGCGCATTACCCACTAAAGATTCTGCTTAGTTTATAACACCCCCTTTATATCCTACATTGTAAATGCAGATAACATAATCAAAAGGATTCTTCAAAAGTAATTCTTTTTTACAAACTAATCCTGCAATGATTTCAACAACATTTGGAAGAATAGGTCTGGGATGACGCCAAACAGTGTTCAAAGTTTTGTATGCTTTTAACTTTGCAAAGGATTTTTCTACAAGAGATCTATGCATGGAAAGTATTCTATCCAATTTTTTGTGTTTCCGTCTTCCTACTGGATTTTGTCTATTTATCTATTGGGAGGAGAACAGTCCAAAAACATCTCTACCCCTCCAAAGCATAGGCTCTGAAGCACACAGACAATGACGTACATCCAAAAGTGGATCAGGAGGTGGGGTCAATAGGAGTAAGTTTCCGCAAAAGTCTAGCAATATCAGGAGGTGGCAGCATTAGGGCTGGACCTGCAGCTATTACAGCATCTTCTCTCCTCATTTCCGACATTTCTATTCAAACAGAAAACGCTTTCATGTAGAAGAAATTAGAATATGCAGTCAAAATATATTCATTAAAAGCTAGGTGATAACTTGCGCGATTGTAACGAGATACTATACGGAAATACAAATGGTTTTGAGCCATTCTATAGAATGCCGCATTTAGTGGTTCTAGAAAGCAGTTTGTTTGATTTGATTATTTATTTCAATTTGCATTTCATGGTTTCTATACTTTTTGTCAGTAATCGATAGTGCTGTAGAGGTTCACCCAGCCGAAAATGTCCAATGAGACATCATCAGTTTTAGGTGAAGAATCGTGCTAATGGGGGCTTCTTTAACATGCCAATGCCTGCAACAACACAGGACCTCCATTTGTAAAGTAATTTAAGAGAGACCCGTGATTCTCACTTCTAAATGTTTGGTAAAGGAGCAATCACTACTTATGTTTACGTCATGGGTTTGACGCAGCCATGGCACGAGCGGGCTCAAACACATGACCTCCCAGTCATGAAGCGAAAGCTCTACCACTGAGCTACCCCCGACCTCCCAGTCATGAAGCGAAAGCTCTACCACTGAGCTGCCATGATTAGTGCTTTACAAGAAGAGATAAGACCCCATCTCTTTTACATGCTTACCTTTTGACAGGTTTTATAGTGTAAGCTTTGTCTTCTGTTAGCTTTTTTGTCTCTGGGTCACATGTCTCACACTGAGAACCAGGACCATCTAAAATGGTCAGTCGATGCATCTTGGGGGAGGTGTGTCACAAACCAGGAAAAGTTTACTGTACTGCCCTCCTGCAGTTTTATGGTTTTACATAAAAAGTCATGTCTGGATATTTTGAGCACTGTGGGGTCAGTTAATGCATGATAGAAGGTGGAGGGTGTGTCACAAATCAAGGAATAGGTTAGTGTGGTCATTGTAAGATTTAGGTTTTGGATATTTCTTCTTGACACTACCTCAGGTTTAGTCAGTAGCGTCAATTGATATTTATCATCAACACTGCTTCAAGTATAATCCTTTTTTCCCCGTTAAACCGTCCGTTTGAGTGTAGTCGTAATATAAACGTTATAGGAGTTCAACTGTATATAGACAGAAACATTTTTAAATTGTATTGATTTTAGCTAATAAAGACCATCATGTATACGCAAGTTCAAACACTAAAAAAATACTGAATGAAAATAGAACCTTTTGAAAAGATATCGATGAACACCTAAAGTCTGTCGAATTCATCGTGTCAGTAGTATAACGCGTCCCGATAGGGAGGTCAACTGAGTGCACTTTTTATGCAAATGAGGTCAAGTAAGGGCGTTTTTGATTGGTCAAGCGGTGTCGGGGTCAACGGAGTGCACTAGGACGGGGTCAACCCCAGCAGGGGTTGTAGAGCGGGTGAATAGACTGGGCTATGGCCGCTGGTCTATGATGCGGTACTTTCGCTTTGAGTTCCTGGAATGAGTTCCTGCTATTTTTCTGAAAATCCAGTGAAATCCTGTGTATTAAATCCTGTGTATTAAATCTAAAAGAATAACACAAGGTTTTAAGTTGACATGTTTATTAAAGAACAATGGTACAATCCCCAGAGCTGGCACGGTCCCTAGTTTTACCCAGCGCTGTCTACAGGTAATATATATATAAAGCGGCGCGCGGTGCATTGGGTGTCACTTTCGACATCATGTCAGACAAGTTACCTACTGGACTTCCACGGAGTTATATTGAACAGCGATTGAGATTTTTGAATGATCAGCTGAACAGACAACGGCAGCGTGAATTACAACTTCGCAGAGAGAATCAACGACGACTACAGTATTTACAGCGGGGAGGGGGGAAAAAGAAACTCATTTCGGATTATTACAAAATTCAACTGGAACGAGGACGTCAATCACGGAAATTTAAAGTCAAGGAAAATGTCTACAATGTTGCTTTCAAACCTATTCCAGAGAAAGAAAATACAGCCTTCATTCGTCGGCTCTTCCGGGATATGTTAAAAAATGTGAAACAGGAAATGCAGTGCAATCCCAATGATTATCTACGTTTAAATATTCGGCACCCGTCTCTGGATTCAGCTATTTGGTACGAATTTACGCAGTCCAATCAGCTCAACGAGGACAAAATTCTGAACAAAATAGAATCCGTCCAGCAATCTAAAAAGGAATTCCTAATCACCGACGGGGCAGTGCAGATGGATTTTTTCCATGTCAAATATCCACAAGGCAGCGGGTGCACTAAGAAAAAACATCTACACGTGGATAAGGAGAAATTCAAAAACTCCAAGAGAGCGATCGTTCGCATTCAAAATCCTGAGGATTCTCTCTGCTTGTCCCGGGCTATTGTGGTAGCACGTCTACACAGCCAGAAATCAAACGACCCGGCATGGGAAACGAAATGGTTACGCATGAGAAAAGGGGATTTCAAAACGCTCGACCAGAAACGAGAAGCGATAGCCTTGATGGAACAAGCTGGGTGTGTTATGAACCAGCCGTGTGGGCCGCGTGAATGGGAGCAATTACAGCACGCGCTCGCCCCACAGTATCGATTGAAAATATTTCAATTCAAAACGAATACAACTCGTTTACGACTGGAACCTATTTACAAAGGACCGGGGTACGGGACTTGTTTGAATATCCTGCTGGATAACGAGCATTACGATGCTATTGTGTCTATGCCTGGAGTGACGGAAAACGGATACTATTGCGATTATTGCGATGTTGGTTACAGTCACATTGAAGATCATCGGACCGTCTGTCCTCATCGATGCTCATTTTGTTTAGCCGATACCCCCTGTACCCCGGACGGGACTCAGACGAATTGCCCTCATTGTAAGGGATTTTTCAGAAATGCAGCTTGTTACCAGACCCACTTGAAACCTTACAGCAGTAATACAAAGACCACGGCCTGCAGTTTAATGGGGCGCTGTAACCAGTGTCAGAAATGGATGTCCAAGAATTTATTAAAACGCCACGCGTGTGGGGGTCAAACCGAATGCCGCATCTGTCACAAAGTCGTCACCATGCCTCATCACTGCTTTGTACAGACGAAACCCAAACCTAAGAAAGAAAAAGAAGAAGAGGAGTTGAAAATATACATTTATTACGATTTCGAATGCAGTCAGGAAAACGGTATTCACATTCCCAATTTATGCGTGGCAGAACGTGTGTGTCAACATTGCGACAGTGTGGATATCGACAAGCCCTGTTCTCATTGTGAAGGATTCGGATCACAACGCCGCTTCCTATTTCAAGGACCCGACACGTTAAAACAGTTTATGGAATGGCTCTTACAGAGCGAGACCGATGAGCAAGGCCATGTGGAACTCAAACACGATGAAGCCACCATCATTGCCCACAATTTCAAAGGATACGATGGGCAGTTTATTTTGAATTACCTGGTGCACACGGCGTGTATCAAACCCACCGTCATCCTGAACGGCAGTAAAATCTTATCCATGCAAGTCTTGGGGTTGAGATTCATCGATTCTTACAACTTTCTACCCTTTGCTCTTGCCAAGATGCCCTCTGCTTTCGGATTAACGGAATTGAAAAAAGGATATTTCCCGCACTTTTTCAACACGACAGAGAACCAGCAGTATGTGGGTCCTTACCCGGCCGCTCATTTCTACAATCCTGACGATATGTCCACCGCCAATCGTGAAGCCTTCTATACTTGGTACCATCAACAAGAGGGCAAAGTCTTTGATTTCCAGAAAGAATTCTTAGCTTACTGCATCTCGGACGTGGATATTTTACGCCGGTGTTGTGCCCATTTCAAGTCCACCCTGTTTGATCTGGTGGAAGTAGACCCCTTTCAAGAATCCATCACGTTTGCCAGCACGGCTAATTTAGCCTACCGACGAGGATTCATGGTTGAAAATACCATCGCCATCATTCCCAATATGGGCTACCGACCAGCACGACGATATTCAGCTAAAGCTTGTCGATGGCTCGCCTGGCTAGAACATCAACATCACTGCATACGACATGCTAGAAATGGGGGCGAAGTCACGCTTGGACCCTATACAGTAGATGGGTATGATGAGGAATCTCGTATCGTGTACGAATTCTATGGCTGTTACTGGCACGGCTGCCCCACCTGTTTCCCGAATCTGTTGACTGACATGCATCCTCATCGTGTTCAGCATACGTATCAAGACCTCTACCTGGACACCTTAAAACGAGCCAGTGCTTTAGAAGACCAAGGCTATACAGTCGTGAGCATATGGGAACACGAGTTTGATCGTCAGACCCAGACCAATCCCGACTTACAGGAATTTTTACAAGGAGTCGATATACAAGATCCTTTGAATCCCCGTGACGCTTTGTACGGAGGCCGGACCAATGCTACACGACTGTATTGTGAGGAGGGTGACATGCGATACGTGGATGTCTGTTCCCTGTACCCGTACGTGTTGAAATACAAGCCATTTCCCGTCCAACATCCCCAAGTCATCACCAGCCATTTCACCGATGTCAGAGACTATTTCGGGCTCATTCGTTGTCGTGTCCTCCCACCCCGAGAGCTGTATCACCCCGTATTACCTTACAAGACCGGGGGTAAATTACTCTTTCCCTTATGCCGCACCTGTGCGGAACAGCGCAACTTAGGATCCGACGAGCGGTGCCACCACACCGATTCTGAACGCAGTCTCACGGGCACCTGGGTGACCACCGAACTTCACAAAGCATTAGATCTAGGCTATCGTCTCGACCGCATTTACGAAGTTTGGCATTTTGAGAAAACCAGTGACCACTTATTTCGAGCGTATATCAACACCTTTTTGAAAATTAAACAAGAAGCTTCCGGATTCCCCGAGGATTGTCAAACAGCCCAACAGCAGCAACATTACATTGAGGAAATTCAGCAACGAGAAGGCATTGCCATGAATCCGGCAGACATCCAGAAAAATCCGGTCCGAAGAACCATTGCCAAACTCTTTTTAAATTGTTTGTGGGGAAAATTTGCTCAACGATTACAATTACCCAAATCCCTGTATCTCACGGAAGAAGAAGAATTACAACAGAAATTACAAGATGCCACTTTAGAAGTCAAAGGCATCGAACTCTTAGAAAATCGTGAACGCCCCGAATGTGATATGATGCTGATCAATTATCAGGAGAAAGAAGAATTTTTAGAAGACTGTCCCTTTGGAAACGTGGTGCTGGCGTGTTTTACAACAGCTCATGCTCGTTTACATTTGTACGAGACGTTACAGCCTTTGGGAGAGCGTGTCTTATACTTTGACACGGATAGTATCATCTATCAGCACGACGAGACCCAGTTCAATCCGACCATTATCAACAGTTTAGGCGGCTGGACCGATGAATTGGGTGGAGATCGTATCATCAAGTACATGTCGGGCGGGCCCAAAAATTATGCATACGAGACCCAGGGGGGAAAATCTGTCTGCAAAGTCAAAGGATTGACACTCAATTATCGTGCCTCTAGAGTCGTGTCTCTCGATACGTTGGAAAAAATGTTAAAAGGAGAAGAAGAAGAAGTCCATGTCAGTTATCCGCACTTTATTCAACGAACCCGCCAACATGATGTGCGAACCATTCCTCTGGTGAAGAAATACCGCATGGTGTATGATAAACGTCAACGTATTCATAACTATGACACGCTGCCTTACGGGTATTAAAAAGGACATGCTAGAGAAAACCATCAGTCGGCAAAATGACGGACTACGAATCACTACATAACCCGGGTACACCACGTTATGCTCTACTGTCAGATCGAGTAACGTCGTTTGAAAATGCTCCCGAACACTTGCAGAACCTATTACCTACCATTGCAGAAGCGGGATACTTTTACAAAGGGTACGGGGATAACACGTGCTGTTTTTATTGCAACTTTGGACTTCACCATTGGGGAGCTGTCGACAATCCTTGGATACAACATGCTTATTGGTATCCTCACTGTCCTTACCTGAAGTGTAATAAGGGTAAACAATGGGTACGACAAGCCTTCAATGCCTATGCCCGCGCTAAAGACAGTGGTTGCGATTGGGAAGGCTTACCCTTAGACGCGGCAGGGAATCCAATGTGTACCCAGAAATGTCACATTTGTTTAGAACGAGACTTGAGAATTGCTTTTTTACCTTGTGGTCATTTATGTACTTGTGCTATATGTGCTACGGGACTGAAACAATGTCCTATTTGTAGACATGGTGTTGAGCAAGCTGTACGTATTTTTATTTGTTAATAAATATGTATGATCCCATGAACTTGTGTCATTTATCAAGATGTATACCTACGAGACACTTGAGCCTTTTCAGTTGAAACATGAATTTACCATGGTGGTGGCTGGACCCTCTAAATCGGGTAAAACAGAATTTGTGAAGCAACTGGTACAAAATACGCAGTGGATTGCACCGCCTCCCGAAAAGATAGTATGGTGTTATCGAGAATGGCAGTCCGCGTACGAATCCTTACAGGACAAGGTCACTTTTATCCGCAATATACCTCAAGACGATGAGCAGATAGTGGCGGATCTCAGTACGCGTCATCTACTCATTTTTGATGATATGATGGGAGGTAAAGCCATCGAATCGATTGTCGACTGGTTTACGCGCAAAGCGCATCATCGCAATACCAGTGTCATTTATATCACACAAAATCTGTTTGATCGAGCAGTACAACATCGTACCATCAGTCTGAATGCTCACTATCTTGTGCTGTTTAAAAATCCTCGAGATAAATCTCAGATTGGGGTGTTAAGTCGGCAATTACAAATGCCGCATTTACTTCCAGCCTATGAGGACGCCACCCGTGTACCTCACGGGTATTTACTAGTGGACTTGAGTCCTCAGACGTCGGACGATTTAAGATTAAGAAGTCAACTCTTTACCAACTTGGCTGTGCACATGCCCCCGAGAGTATAAATAATGTCACATCATGGGCAGGTGTATCATTCGAAAGACAGTCTTCATCATGGGTAGACCTTCCGCGAAGAGTAAATTAGTCAAAACGTTACGCCGTTTACAACGGGAACGGGATCCCGTTCAACGGAGCCATCTCATTGAATTAGGACGTAGAGCCTTACTCAACTGGTTTGCGATGGGCGCTCGAAATTTATTGCGAGGCGTCTTACCAGGCAATAAAATCACTCAGCGGTTCATTCAATCCCATCGCCAAGACTTGAGTGTCATTGCCGATAAGAAGTCCAATGAAGAAGAGCGTAAAAAAGCCATTTTGAAACGAGGAGGCGCCGGATTCTTAGGAGGGACCATTATCCGTCATTTATTCAAATGGGAAACAGGCCGTAAGCCCCGTGGGGGACAACCCAAGAAAACCAAGAAACCACGGGCTAAGAAAGCTAAAAAATCGCCTCAGAGAATTCCTAAGCTCATTATTCGCTTACCTAAGAAGACACCTAAGAAGTCCCCTAAGAAATCCCCTAAGAAGACACCTCTCAGGATGAAGAATCCGTTTCCCAATTGGGCTCCAAAGAAAACCCCTCTCATTGTGAAGATGCCGTTTCCCAAGGCCACTCCCCCCAAGGCCACTAAAACGTTAGCCAATCTGAAAGCCGGATTAGCTCAAAAGAAAATGGAACGACCCATGCATGGGCCTATAGGAAGTTCCAGAACCAGTGATACTGCTCTACCGAGTTTTGCTCATACCTTTGGAAGCATGAAATTTCAACCCTTAACCACCTCAACACCGGTTCAGGTGCAAAAGAAATATAAATGTAAATTTTGCCCTCTGGTCTTCAATGCGAGAGAGAACCGCAATCGTCACGAAGAGACCGTCCATCACAAGCGTTTTGATCCTAAACATCCGAGTGCCGTTGTCCTGGACTAGGTATAAAAAGGAGGGGTAAGGTGCCCCACCCTTCATTACCATGGCTCATACGAAGAAGTGTGAATGTCGATTACGACCTCATTTACCGCTCTTGCAGACGTTAGCGGCTCCTCACTATTCCAGCAAATTAAAGACAGAGGTGTTGAAACATTGTTCCAATGACTGCATTTTAAAGATTTGTGAGATTGTGTACAATCTATTAAAAGGGGTGATTCCTCTCAATCCTACTCAGAAGCGACAACTGGGTCGAAAGAAACACATCTTAAGACGCTTAGTCCGGACTCAACCCGTGAAAAAACGACGAGGTATACTCATCCACCAAAAAGGATTGGGTTCGTTTGTGTGTGGCAAGATTTGTAAGAAATCATGAGTCGAAAAATGGTATTGGTACCGGAAGCGATGCTCAACGAATTAAAAGGCAAATTACCTAAACCTCCCGAATTTACCTCGACTATTGGTTTACGCAGTGATTTGGACGAGATTGAACATCGAGATGATTTAACCGAGAAAGAAAAAGTGGGGTTGTACGGTCATCAACTTCATCGCTATCGTCAATATTTACAACAAGCTCGACATCCCACCCCAGCCACTCGGCCCTCCCCAACCAGTGCAGCCAGTGCCGCCTCAACACCCACAGCCGCCTCAGCATCCGATGACTTGGAGGAACAGATTATCAAAAGCGTCAATAAACCGGGTCGAAAGAAAGCAGGTTTATTACTCGATCATCTCAAGAAATCCAAAGTGGTGACTTGGAATAAAGAAGGAGAAATCAGCTATAGAGGACGCAGGGTTCCCGATTCCAATATCGTGGATTTAATGACCGAAGCCCAACGACAAAGACCCTTAAGACATCGTGATCCCCCCACGGGATTAGAGGAATTTGCTCAAGCGTTAAAAGAGACTCATGCTCCCAAAGGATATGTGAACAATCGGGATGTTATAAAAGCCATGGACAAACCAGGGAAAATCAGTACGCCTAGACCTCTAGAGGAAGAGGAGAGCGGATTTCAAGAAATCTCGGGTTTTGACCAATCGTTCTATGAAACTCCCAGACGAATGATGACCCCTAAAAATATCTGGGAGGCCAGTAAAAAGACATCACGTGAAATTGGAAAATGGTTAAATCTACCATGAAAGCAGAACAGATCTTACAGCGACTGTATTACGATCCCAAGACAGGGTATGGGGGAGTCCAGGCGTTGTATCGTCAAGTGCGTCAATTAGGACACAAGATTACCCTGTCTCAAATTCGAGAATGGGTGAAAGCTCAAGATACCTATACCTTGCATAAACCGATACGGAGGAAATTCAAGCGACGACAAACACGAGTGACGGATATGGATGAACAATGGCAATTAGATTTAGCCGATGTCTCCAGCTTGAAACAAGACAATAATGGGTATACGTTTTTATTATGTGCCATTGACGTGCTGTCTAAATATGCCTGGGTCGTGCCTTTAAAACAGAAAACGGGGAAAGAAATGATACGAGGCTTACGACGGATTTTTCGAGAGGGACGTCGCCCCGTGCGCATTCAGTCCGATCAAGGAAAAGAATTTACCAATAAAGAATTTCGTCAAGCCTTCAAATCCATTCATTTCTTTACGACCCGTAATGCCGAAACCAAAGCCAGTATTGTGGAACGTTTTCAACGCACGCTGAAAGCACGCATGTGGCGGTATTTTACACGTCATAAAACACGACGGTATGTCGATGTCTTGGGGGATCTGGTGTATGGTTACAATCATACCTATCATCGCAGTATCCGGCGAGCTCCTGCTCAAGTCAATGCCAAGAATGTCTTGACCGTATGGAAAACCTTGTATGGAAAACAGAGTGCCGATACCACGAGTCGCTTGCAAGTGGGGGATCGTGTACGCATTAGTAAAGCCAAACGTACGTTTGAAAAAGGATATTTACCGAATTGGACCAAAGAACTGTTTACCATCTCTAGAAAAGTGCCAGGACGAAACGTCTATCGTATTCAAGATGATCACGGGGAAGAATTAGAAGGAACGTTTTACGAGAAGGAATTACAACAAGTGATTAAAGACGATGATGTCTATGAAGTGGAAGAAATCTTAGGGTATAAAAAGCGGCGTGTGGGAAAAAAAGTCATTTCAGAAGTCAAAGTGCGTTGGAAAGGATATCCTCCCAGTTTTGATTCATGGATTCCGCAAGCGGATCTCATTCGGCCATGACCAACCAGTGGACTTTCTTGGGTGAAAAAGTCCCTCGAGCAGAAATTGTGTATTTTGCACAATTATTCCTGTGTTTAACCATCATTATCACTTCGGTCGTCATGTTAGCCTTAGGCGATCCCAATCGCGATTTTTGGATGGTGACCTTAAGTTCTTTGGTGGGCTACGTCATGCCTAGTCCACAAATGACGTTAGCGAGCCCGAGTATAAAACAGGAACGATCTTCTTCAGATTCATCAGTTCACCATGGCTAACACACAGTACGCCTGGAAACAAGAGGGAAAGAAAACGGCATGGTTTGCGGATAAGCAGATGTGTTTGATGCATTGTAAACAACACAAAACGTCCATACATCCTGTGTACTTGTACAAACGTATACTGATACCTCACGGATGGTCAGCCTTTATCATGAAGACCAAGTATCAAGAGTTTCGCTGGAAAGTCAAAGCCTTCTGGGGATTGATGGGACGACAAGACGAATCCGATTGGACCTTAAATGAGAGTCCTTGGTTTGACCATTCCGAGGACTGTCTCCGACATTTCAAAGACATGATCAATGAAGGTTATGATGTAGCCGATTGCTGGGGAACCCGACACTATCTGGTGATGCGACGACGCTTAGTCCCGAGACGAACACTAGAGTTGGAAGACTCGGATGCGTTGATGTGGGGTGGTGGTGGCCGCGATCAAGAAGAATGACATGTAAAATTGTGTATTAACATTATGTTGTATGTTGTTTCAAATAAAAAATTGTGAAAAAACAAAACGGTGTTGTGTATAAATAGAGAAGGAAACAGAGACAGGGGCTCATTTAAGACATCATGGCTGGAGGAGAAGGGTTTTACATGACTCTGTTGAGTGATGGGTCGATGGAATCGTTTCCGACGAATACGACGGCTCAATTTAAAACGTTATTGCCACACACCATGGACTTAACGGATGGAGCATGGGAAGTCGGATTGACCGAAATGATGTACTCGGCCAACTTACAAAACGTATCGGATAGCGAGGCTTATGTGGACGTTCTCATTCCAGATCCGTATACGAAACATGTCCAAGATCCCAACACTTATAAATGGGAAAGATTTAAGACAGAGAATATGGGTAAAGTCACGATGGCCAGGTGTGAGGTGGTGGTCCCCTGGGATCTGACACCATGGTCCCATCTCTTTGCGGGAGGGGATAGTTTATTTCCCTTCGATATCATTCGCATTCACTTCCGACCCGGAGCTTATACACAACCTTTGGCGTTAATCAATGAAATCAACGCAGCCTTAAGGAGAACCCTGTGGAAAGTATGGAGCGAGTTAGGGAATCCTAACGACGAGGGGAACAACCAGATCTTAGTGTATCACCCCGAGTACGATCGTGTCGAGTATCAGTTTAATGGGAAAGCACTGAGAACCACCCCCATGTGCATTCGTTTCCCTACGCCCTTAGCGTACAAGCTAGGTCTGGATAGTGACAAAATGATCCTGGGCGATGAAACCATGACGAAATGGATCAACGTGAATTACTTGGGGAACACGACCATGGATGTCTACGACAATCTGAAAGCCATGTATGTGTATTGTGACATTGTGGATCCTCAAGTGGTGGGCACCAACAAATTGAAATTATTGAGAGTCGTCCCCTGTACGGGTCAATACGACGATCGACAACAAGCCCGTTGGGAACCGATTCGAGCCGAATATTTGAAACTGAGTAAGAAATATTTCGATACCATTGAGGTACACATCATGAATTCTTTAGGGCGTCCTATGGGGTTTTTAAATGGGCGCTCCTTAGTCAAACTTCATTTCCGCAAAGTGTATTGAAAGATGAAGTACCATCGAGGAGTCAGACGCCAGAAAGGACACGGAATCTGGTTTCTCATTCCGTGGATTGCCAATGCCATTGTGGGTCAAGCGGGGCAAGGAAAGAAGAGAAAGAGACGGCGTAAAAAGTATAAAAAGCGGGTGTAACCCCTAACGAAGTTCATTTACATCAAGATGCACTACCATAAAGGTTTAATACGGCAGCAGGGTCACGGGCTTGGAGCCCTGTTGGGAATAGCCAGCAAAGTGGCGGGTCCCCTGATCAGCGGATTATTAGGTGGAGCCCCCGCACAACAGCAACAACAACAACAACGTCCTGTCTATCAAGAGAGATATTATGATTACGACCGCCCTTATCGCTCTTATCAGAGGAGACGACGTAGAAGCCATCCAACAGAAGAATATGATCCAGAATCTGAAAAGCAGAAGGGAAAAGGATTTTTCACCGATTTACTCAAATCGGGGGCTAAAAGTGCCTTAAAGGCTGCTGCTAAAACAGGGATGGATGTGTTAGATAATAAACGATCACTCAAAGACGCTCTCAAGACACACGGTGCCCAAGCCCTGAAAGAGACAGCAGGGTATGCTCGTAGGCGAAGATCTCGAAAAGCCCCATCCAAACGAGGAAGAAAAGCACGCACAGGAATACTCAGGAAGCCTGGAACCACGACCCTCAAAAGAAAACAGGTGGGAAAACAGGTGGGAATACAGGAAGGAAAAGGATCTGTTAAAAGAAAACAACGTATCTTAGCTCGGGGAGGGCCTCATAAGAGACCTAGGAAGCAACCTAGGAAGCGATCTAGGAAGGGAGGTAGGAAGCTAGTGAAAAGGGGTAAGCCAAAACGCTCTCTGGATATTTTCGACTGAGAACCCTATAAAAAGGGAGTGAGAAGGAGACCAGAACACATTTGATGCCAGTTCACGCTGAGTAACACATCGTTCCAATATGATGCACCGAGAATCTTGCGCTTGTGGCACCAGCAGTTTAGAACTGTTTAAAGTGCCCCCGACCAACGTCACTTTAGAAGATTCGAAATGGATGGAATATTACCCCATTTCCAGTACCCTCAACTCGGATACGGCTCCGATTGAATTTGAAATCAAAGGACAAGGAGATGAATATCTGGATTTATCCCAAACTTATCTCCAGATGGTATGTAAATTCACGAAAGCCAATGGAACGAATCTCGCAGGAGGCCATTCGACCTCCACCCCCGTGAATAACATTCTTCATTCCTTGTTCAGTGAAATCGATGTCAGTCTCAATGGAAAAGTCATTACCCCGGGGACGGATACTTATCCCTACAAAGCGTATCTGGAGAAATTGTTGTCTTATGCACCCAAGACTCTGGAAACCCAGATGAGAGCCTGTAGCTTGTGGGAAAAAGATACGGCAGGACATATGGATGAGGTCAAATTAGAAGCTCTGGCTCAAACTCCTATCGAATTTGCAGTAGTGTCTAACAAAGTCAACATCGCGGCCGTCATTCCGACTCCCGAGTATCCGGATGATTCCAAGAATGTAGGGTTGAGAAAACGTCACGAGAAGATTACAGACAGTAAGGAGATCGTGTTGATGGATCGATTACATCTGGATTTGTTTGAGCAAGAGAAATGTCTCCCTAATGGCTTGGATGTCCGTCTCCGATTCAATCGCGCTCGACCCCAGTTCTACATGATGACCGCTGCCGGGAGTAGTGGGAAAGTGGCCATTCAAAGTATGATCTTGTGGGTGAGGAAAGTCAAACCTGTGCCGAGTATCATTAATCTCATCAATCAGCAACTGAGTACTCAAACGGCGAAATATCCATTGAGACGAGTGGAAGTGAAAACCTTCACCATTCCTAGTGGCACCCAATCTAAAATCACCGATCATCTGTTTCAAGGACAGATGCCTAAACTGATCGTGTTGGGCTTTGTGGACAATGCGGCTTTTAATGGGGATAATACCAGAAACCCCTTTCATTTCCAAAATGAGAGAGTCAAGAAATTAGAAATCAGTATCAATGGAGAAATGATGGAAACCCGACCTTTGGAACCTAATTTCACCGACGATCAGTACCTGAGATCGTATTTGAGTCTGTACAAAGGCTTGGGAAAATTAGGTCAGGACTGGGCTCCGGACATTACCCTGGAAGAGTATAAAAACGGTTACACCCTCTGGTGTGTGGATTTCACGAAAGATCAAGAAGCCCAGACGGATAAATTTCATCTCATACAGACGGGGAACTTGAGAGTGGAAGTGCAATTTGCCGCCAACGTAGCCAGGACCTTAAACTGTGTGGTGTATGCCGTGTTCGACAATCTGCTAGAAATCAACAAACAACGAGAAGTCAGCATCGATTACTAAGAGAGAGAGAGATGGATACTCAGCAATTGAGAGATGTTTTACAACGAGATTTAGGACCGGCGTTTGCCGGTGTGTATCCTCGAGATGTCATACCTGAGCTGTTACCTCATCACAAAGCCATCGTGGTGAATACAGACCCTCACGATCGCCCTGGAGCGCATTGGGTCTGTTTGTATTTGAGTAGCCCTACCGTCGAATATTTTGATTCTTACGGATTACCCCCCAGCCATAAAGACATCCAAGACTTTATTCAACGCCACGGAGAGACTTGGATTCATAACACCCATTGTTATCAAGATTTGAATACGGATGTCTGTGGACAATACTGTGTGTATTTTTTACATCAACGCCATCGCCATAGAAGCACCGTACGAGAATGGTTACTTCCCTGGAAAGGCACGGCCTTACAACGCGATCGTTTTGTGGCGGATTGGTTTAAAGAGACCTTCCGTAAACCGAGAACCCATCAAGGACAAACTTGTCAATGTCAAAGACTGAATGTATTGTAAACTATGTTATTGTTATTGTTCATAGTTGGAGTTTAATAAAACGTTGGAAAAAAAAAAAAATTTCTTGTCATTGTAATCAACCATGTCTTTTCAAAAAGAATGGGTAGCCCTGAAAAGGGCTGTTTTCTTTCTCTCTCTGTTCTTGGTCTTTTCTCTTCTTCTTCTCTCTTCTCCTTCTTCTCCTTCTCTTCTTCTTCTTTTCTTCTCGGTCCCCCTCACTGTCTGTTCTTCTTCTTCTTTCTTCTCTTCTTTTTCTGCTCCTCCGGGGGTTGCTCGTGGTCAAACACAAAAACGGGCAACCAGCCGTGTTTAAAAAACAATCTCCCCGGAGGCCGTTGCACCACTTCCAACTCTGCGTCCCAGTTTTCCTCAGGCGGGGGCAGATCCTGGCTCATGGGCGGTGGGGGAAGAGCCTCCCGTGAGGCCGGCGGGGTAATCTCTTGCTCCCAATCCTCCTCCCATTTGATACAATAATCATTCACTGTAGGGTCTGGTCCTACTCTGCGGCTCATGGTTCTGGTTCCTTAAAAAAATCGGAATGCCCGATTTTGACGTTGCGCTCGGTTTAAAAAGGCGAGAGCGCGGACGTCCTCGAAAACATCCCCTACCTCAGATGGCTGACGTCATGTTGATGACTCCTCAAAAAACACTATATAAATAGGTCACTTGTTACCATTTTTCTCAATCATGTCGTTTGAACGGTACGCGGATGATGAGAAAGATGTACTAGTGTGTGGGTATTGCCGAGGACCTTGGTCAACTTGTGGCTGTTTTCATTATAAAAAAGAAAACATCCTGGCCAAACAGAAGTGGATAGAGAGATTGGCAGAGCTGACGTATTATCCCTTTGTCTATAAATGTTGTGGTCACACTAGAGAACCCTGGCTAGAGTGTAAGTGTCCGCAGCATTGTACCATCACCCCTGAAGAAGAAATAGTGCATAAGGACTGTACCTGTGAGATCTGTCAGGAGTTTAGAGAGCGCTGGACTCAGAGAAAGTTTGATCCCCGGCTGTTTCAACATTGTCCTTACAGTCAAGAACCCTGGTCAACGTGTACCTGTGAGACCTGTCAACCAGCATGTCGGTGACGGATCTACGAGGAGATGTATTATCTCTACCTTGGGTGGATGCTATTGTACAACAATGTAACTGTTTAACGGTGAAACCTCATGGATTAGCCGGAGGCAATTGGGCTCATTATAGCCAATGGATTTGTGACTTTGCTTATCAGTATCATAAACATGTTTACATTGTCAAGAAAATGTAACTTTATTATAGCTTTATTCTAGCTATTACTTGTGTTAATAAAAACTTTTTTAAAACAAACTTGTGTGTTTCTTGATTTTTGCCATAAAAAGTGTCTTTTCAAAAAAGTTGGTGGCCCTGAAAAGGGCCGTTTGGTCCTAAGGACCGACTTTCATTCCCTGCTTCCGGTAAACCGGCATAACGGGCACCGTCCCCGGGTGTGTCGCCGCTCCTGTAACTCTTCCACGCACGAGCAGCAAGCTGGGCGCTGTCCACATCCCCTACACGTAATTCCAGAGTGTACCCTGTCTTGCCAGCAGACAGGACACTTAAACCAGATGGGAACCGCCCTATCTGCCCAGCCAGGGACAGTCATAGGGTGGTTCCTCGGGGGATGAGTTGCCACCGGTGCGTGGGTTGGTCTCGGTGGCGGAGTCCTCCCTGCAAACCGGATGGTAGGTGGTGGGGGTCTTGCATGGGCTGCTGGTCTCGGTGGTGATGCTGTGTCTGCGGCCAACAGCGACGGACTCTGGGCTGGACTGGGAGGTGGTGCGGGGGACGGTGACCGCGGTGAATACTCCACCGGTGACGCTGGTGAGTCGCTCATCGGCACCGGGCTGTATTCCACTGGTGCCGATGGGATCGCTGGTGGTGGTGTTGTAGGCGTCGCCGGGGAGTAAGGTGGTGGTGGTGAGGGTGGCTGTGGGGCCCGTCGGCGCGGTCTCGTGGCCGTGGAGATTCGAGCGGTGCGGCGGCGGGGTGCCCTCCCTTCATACTCGGCCCGCACCCGGCAGATGATCTCACGGACCCCACTCTGGTCGAAAGGGGAGAAGGTGCTCAGGTCGTTCTCAGAACGCACGACCCAATTCTCCCCTACCCGTTCCTCAGCCACCACTACCAGCCGGTACCGAAAGCCAGGCAAGGTCTGGAAATTGTAGAGCGGGTCTCTTCTTGCATCCATTCTTCTTTCTTCTTTAAAATCCTTCAAAAATCTTCTACAACTGTGCTGGATCACCAGTGAAGCGAACTGGCGAGTGCGCCGGTATATATCAGGAAAGCGCGGACCTCCTCGAAAACATCCCTCGCTTCGGAGACGAAGCCAAGATGGTGGCCGTCAAAATGGCGGATTTGTGCTTTCGAGTAGAGAGTTTTTTCTCATTGTCTTTTTCTAGACATTCGATATCTGTGCAAGGTAGATTTAATCTGATAGATTCTGAGACGGCGAATGCGTTAAACTTATTTTTATTTTGCTACGTCGCATAGTTTTCAAAGAAACAGCGGTTAAAGAGGTCGAGTCGAGGTTCAATGTTTCTTCACCCCCTCTTTAAAAATTTATTTCTCGACCATGTACATCCCTAACAACATCTCATAAGGTCTATTCGATAGAAAACACCTTATTTGATTCGATTTTCACTCTACCTTTAGGATTTTCTGGATTCCTCAACAAATAAACCCTTCTCTGAGAGACTCAACCAAACACAGCTTTCGTGTAAACAATTTTATTCATGTCACATATTTCAAATACATAACTCCCACACACAACACCAATGCACATGTCTTTTTAAAATAGGGTCCAACATTTTTTCCATTTCTCGAATCCTGCGTTGAAATCGATAGCGATCAGCAGCTACAGTCATCCAGATACTTGTCCGGTCTTCTTCGGGTAACAGATACACTTCATTATGATCCAGATTAAAAGTCACACGTTTTCTTGTATTTTGTTGTACATGTGATGAAGATACCGTCCTCGAAGGGTCTCGATCACCCCACTGATGTGCGGCTTTGTTCTCTTTAATTCCTCGGCTACTAAATGAATCAACACTAATGCCTCGGTGTTGATACGGTTCTCGATCAAATGTCTGCATATCCACCAATATTCGTCTAAAGTGATTGGAAATAATACCGCACGAAGACAGGATTTCAATTTTTGAAAATCTGACAAGTTTTCTATTTCCTCAATACACTGTAGGACAAATGTTTTTTCGATGTTATCCCTAGCACTCATGATTTCATCAATGAAATGAATTAAGTTCTTCACACTTTATGTATACTTCTCGAAGCCAGTCCTTGGTGATACTTTCAATCTCGGCGGTTTTTTCAGGCATGCGTTTCTTGAATTCCTCCCCCGCGACATAAATTAACATCAATCCCGCATCGTTATAGAGATTGATGTACACATGGTTCCGTAGATCTGTATATTCGTCCAGAGTCATTGGAAACAACCCCGCTATCAGATAATTTTTAACCGCTTGAAACACCGTATCGTCTTGCATTTTCTCCACCCATTCTAATGCATGGTTATGCGCTTTTTCTGCGATGTTGTCACTGCTGGCCATCCTCCAGGAATAAAGGAAAAGAAAACGGTTAGGTTTTTTTATACACCTTTTCCAACCAGTGATCGGTAATCGCTACAATCGCCCCAGTCTTCTCAGGTTCCCGTCGTCTAAATTCTTGGTCCATGGTATAAATCATGATCAATCCAGACTCTCTGTTCAGGTTGTCGGCTATATGCTTGCAAACGCTGGAATATTCATATAAGGTCATAGGAAATTCCCAAAAGATCAACAACTTCATGGCGAATTTATATCTCAACGGGTGTTTTTCTTTCCAGTCCTTGATACACTGTAATGCAGCGCTACGAGCGTTGTTCACCGATTCTTTGTAGTCCTCGAAATACTGTAATACAGCGGTAAGAACGTTGTTGGTCAATTCAGCCATGATGATCAAAATGAAAAAATTCTAAAACGTTCTTGTTTTATAACAGGGCAGCCATTCCTTTCATACGAATCAGTTCCACGAATCCTTTTTGTAGACAATCGCGTAAGATCCGATCAATGTCACTCATCTGGTCTGGAAGATTCTGTTTCAATTCCTCAGCATACAAATAAATCATGAGTAAACGTCCCGTATTGGTATTCTCCGCTAATGAATCAGCAATCCGTTGAAAACTATGTACATTTCTGACCTCCGGTGACATCTGTTGTACAAATTGACGAGCATTTTGAATGTGAGGATTATGTAAGGCCACGTTCATACATTGTAGTACATAGCTATATCCATTTATTCTCGTAGTAGCACTGCCGCCCATAGTAAATAACGAACGTTCAGAAAACACCTGTATTTATAGGTAAAGGTTATGCATCACGTGATCAAACACCTGCACCACGTGATCAAACACCTGTACGTCAGGTGGTTTTTCTACAGTCATTCTTGTCTGACCTTCAGTCATGGATACACGGAGAATTTTAAGAGCGAGACGCCGCGGCCAGGGAATACAACCAGTGGAGAATTTAACCATAGTAGAAGATTATGTAGACGAGATGGAGATCTGGGACAATTTAGTACAGAGATGTCGCCATCGAATACGCTGGGGCCGATCTAAAAATTGGTGTTTTGACTATGTATTGCAGTCACATGAAACAGTGGAGGATATTTACCTGCGTTTAAGTGACATGTACCTGAAAAATTCCCCCCTCATACAGTACATGATTTACCAGTTTTACACGTTATTGAACGGCACTCAAAAAGTATCGGGATTTATTCGACTGGAGAAACCACGTTACCGGAGAAGTGTATGGGTATTGTTTTGGGATGCACACTGGATGTGGGAAACCGTCGAAGAGATACGTTTCCCCGGGAGAAGAGCTCGACAATTAGTACAACACATTATATCCGAAGATCATGACTTACACGTGTATATAGAAGAACCTGCGTATGAAGCCGGCCATTTTTAAAAATAAAAACTTCATGCACAGCCCTTTTTAGGGCTACTTTAAACACCAATATAAGTTCCATTCCACTAAAGTCAATGTGTACCAATGGGCACTAGCACGCGCTGGTCGCGAGAAACCGACTTTTCAAGTTCAATTAGGGCACTAGCACGCGCTGGTCGCGCGATGTTCTAGCTGAAACCGGTTTTTCCAGAAAAAGATGATGCAACCACGTGCTCCCCACGTGCCCCTCACGAGACAGAATAGTCTAGACATTTTGCTGGCTATAAAAGCGGAGCCCCAGTGTCAGTCCTCATTCGATCTTCAATCACCTTCCAGAAGACATGGCTCAGAAACAACTAGAATTTGTGGACAAAGCTCAGAAGAAAATAGATCAGCTGGTACAGAAGGAGATGGGGCCACAGAAAGACTACATTGAACTGAAGAAAGCTAAGAGTGACGATCAGAAGACTGAACTGGGGAAGACCTCGAACTTCTATCTCACGTCTCCAGACTACGTTGCTCAAAGAAGAAGAGAAGAGAAGAAGATGGCCCAGACCTCGAACCAGACCACGAGCTTCAATCTCACGCCTTCAGACCACGTTGCTCGACAAGAGAAGATGGCCCAGACCTCGGATTACCTCCCTAGCCAGAATCCGACAGACCCCGGATTAGGCTTCTATTTTCCCGATTCCCAAGATGCTACGGGACTGGAGATGGGCTTATACGATAAACCGCCCTTCGGTGGAGAAGATTCCCCCATGAGCAGGACCGATTTCGCCATCATTACCACGACACTAGACGGGATCGTTAACCGCATTAATGTGCTGAGTAATGAGATTGGAAATCATACCACAATCCTACTGAAGAAGCTGGAAGAGCTGACTTCTAAAAAACCTAGGAAGGAATACACTCCAGATTACACTGCTAACCCGTGCTACACGTGTGGAGAAACAGGACATTGGTCGCCGGATTGCCCACAGAAAACAGATTATCCGCAGACCAGTAAGAAATCGAGGTCAGCAGATTCTCAACAGACCAGCAAGAAAACCAAACAAAAGGATCCTTGCTTCAAATGCGGAAAAATAGGACACTGGATTAGTGAGTGTCCAGAAGAACAAGCGGAGATAGATGCGATGATTGGACCCGTACCTGGCTCAAAACCCCCTGTGAAGAGAGAATACACACCGTTAGAGATGTGGAATCCGCCCCCACCTACTGAAGAACGGCCAAAAAAGAAGAAGAAACTCAGCAGAAAGTAATGGACTGTGCTTGAACTGTTATGCTTATTGAACTGTTTTTATGCTTATTGAACTGTTTTTATGTTTATTGAATTGTTTTGCATTGTTCTATGCTTGTACCATTGTTCTTTAATAAACATGTCAACTTAAAACCTTGTGTTATTCTTTTAGATTTAATACACTGTTATTCTTTTAGATTTAATACACAGGATTTCACTGGATTTTCAGAAAAATAGCAGGAACTCATTCCAGGAACTCAAAGCGAAAGTACCGCATCATAGACCAGCGGCCATAGCCCAGTCTATTCACCCGCTCTACAACCCCTGCTGGGGTTGACCCCGTCCTAGTGCACTCCGTTGACCCCGACACCGCTTGACCAATCAAAAACGCCCTTACTTGACCTCATTTGCATAAAAAGTGCACTCAGTTGACCTCCCTATCGGGACGCGTTATACTACTCAATGACAACATTTATACTTTGAAATCATTATATACATGTATAACATGCATTTGAACCCGAAATTTTCTAAACATCCTGTTAAATGATATGTTAGATATCAATTATTAAGAAATGTTTGCCGAAATTCAGGAAGCAACGTTACGCAGCTTGATATGGCATACCTACAGGCCGAAAGTTTTATTGTATATTTATAGTTTTACGTTTAAAATTACATGTATATTGAAACACTAATTTTATTCATCCCATATAGCAAAAAGAAAATTGTAGCGCGTAACAATGTAAAATCATTTGTTTGTAAGCACAGTCGGCTTTTAATAGTATTTTTATTTATTTATTTTTTTTAGAATCTAATTACTATCGTATCTTAATATGATTTTTTATGAACCATGTACATGTAGAAGTAACTGTAGGCGGCAGAAAACCCTAACCCTAACCCAATAATAGATAAAGACGTTAATACAAAGCGAACAACTGATTTTCAAAACATACCGAATTAAAATAGTAGTCAAGCTTAAAGGAAAGCAAAAGTAACAGACTTCGTTCCAAAACTAACTTTTTACTATACAGTGTTGCATGTATGTTGATACACAATAGATTGTCTTGGGAGAAACCTGTCTGATGCTGAAAAATAAGTCATTTGCATGAAGATGATTATAAACATGTTTAAGCATAATTCTTTCAAATATCTTACAAACACGGCTCAAAAGAGACACTGGTCTATAATCTGAAGGGTCATCCTCCTTGAACAAAGGAATTACACGTGCTGTTTCCGTTCATTTAGGTCCACCTTTAAACGTGCAGATTCGTTAAACAACATAGATAAGAGATGGTTTCTATGCATGCTTTCAGTATTTTGTGACTTATTGCTTTATTAACTGATAGTACCGACAGATTGTCAATGGATTCATTTAATGACTACCTCAGCAAGATTTTCTCTACATTTACAACCTACGGATGGAAAATAAGGTGGATGACCTTCGTCATTGATAGACGAAACGGAAGTTAAAAAAAAAAAAAAAGTTTCTCAAACTCTAAATCCGCGAATGCTAGGTATACGTTGTTGTTATCTACTGTGTACAGGGTTATTTTCGCCCCGTGTTATTTTTCGCCTTTCTACACTAACAGAGTTTCGCCCCCGTTTTTAAATTCGCCCATACATAGTTGTGTTAAAAGAGAGATACGAGAGAAAACAGTTATAATGACATGCACTGCTAAATGAAAATGTTTGCTGCTGAATTAATACTTTCAAACACAGAAAGAATTGATTCCTGCTTGTGATTTTTAATCAGATTATTAACTTTGAATATCAACGTCTGTACAACGTCTGTACTCTTATATACCCAAATTGTCTGTACTCTTATAGACCCAAATTGTCTGTACTCTTATAGACCCAAATTGTCTGTACTCTTATAGACCCAAACTGTCTGTACTCTTATAGACCCAAATTGTCTTTACTCTTATAGACCCAAATTGTCTTTACTCTTATAGACCCAAACTTGTCCTTTGTACGAATTCAAAAGTAACAAGTAATTGTTTGCTCGGGTTTTATTACTACTAAAACGTATATTTTGTGGCACATGTCTCACTTGTAGTCTATTGCATTTCGCCCCAATATTGGGATTTGAAGTTCAACATTCACTAACGTGATAAAATGAATAAAAAATAAATCTTCTCTACAAATGATCATAGAACAGGAATTATAAAACATTTGTTTCATTTATTTATGATTAATTCACAAAAGGAAGTGCATGCTTCACAAAAGAAAGTGTGTCTAAACAGGAAGTGTATATAACACTTTATAAACTGTAGTCAATGGATCACATGACATTTGATGCACCTGATCCCACCTCTGGTATATCCAGGGATCCGTGTTTGTCTGATCCCACCTCTGGTATATCCAGGGTTCTGTGTTTGTCTGATCCCACCCCTGGTATATCCAGGGGTTCGTGTTTGTCTGATCCC
The DNA here is from genome assembly GCF_947568905.1 of Ostrea edulis. NCBI lineage: Eukaryota > Metazoa > Mollusca > Bivalvia > Ostreida > Ostreidae > Ostrea > Ostrea edulis. The sequence continues at coordinate 253,588 of NC_079170.1, forward strand.
ACCCCTGGTATATCCAGGGGTTCGTGTTTGTCTGATCCCACCTCTGGTATATCCAGGGGTCCGTGTTTGTCTGATCTTACCTCTGGTATATCCAGGGGTCCGTGTTTGTCTGATCCCACCTCTAGTAAATATGTATATCCAGGGGTCCGTGTTTGTCTGATCCCACCTCTGGTATATCCAGGGGTCCGTGTTTGTCTGATCCCACCTCTAGTAAATATGTATATCCAGGGGTCCGTGTTTGTCTGATCCCACCTCTGGTATATCCAGGGGTCCGTGTTTGCCCAACTCTCTATTTTGTATTTGTTATAGGAGTTATGAGATTGATCACTGTTCGTTTTCTTCACCTTTTATGCGTACATCTTGTATTAATTCCTTTATTCTCGAGTATCTGGGTCTCCGGGAAATATTCATCTTCCGCTTGAAAATAGTGAAGTTGGAATAATATCTGTTTAATTCGTTGCAAATTCACTTTGTTCAATTGATTCATCAGAGAATCTTGAAATTATATATATTATTACTACAGTTATTAGAAAACCCCATACATGTAACAAAAGTTATGATAATCTATAATTATACCCGGCAATCAGCCTGTCTGTCCGTCTCTCTGTAGACATGATTATGTCTATGCATGTTCTAAGATACTAGTGAATGGATTTTTCTGAAATTTTGTACACTCATTACTCACCGTATGTAATTGTGCATCTGGTATTTTTATATTCATTGGACAATTTTCCTTCAAGTTAAAGGCTTTTTTCTACTTATGGACATTGTCATTATTTAAATTAAAAAGAATATATCTTAAAAATTTCTGTTTTGCTTTAACGGGTGGGGGAGGGGGGGGGGGCTCTTTGTGTGGAAAAATATTTCACAAACAAATTAAAAGGTTTAAATCAGACCTGTTACATACATTGTTTTCATTAAAGTAAAATAACATTTATGTATCTTATATTTTAATTTATAGTGAATGTATGAATATTTCCATCTTCCATGTATCCATTTTCTGTGAGGTGTATTAATCCCGAAAGGACGGTTTTAGTTTAGCTTGTTAACATATTCCTGAACATTATCAAAACAAATTATCAATGAATGTCCGCCTTTGACCGCTCCTTGTATGGCATGTCAAACATTGCAATATTTCATCTTTTCCATTTGCATTGTATAATTTTCCATTTGTATTCTATATTTTCCATTTGTATTGTATAATTTTCCATTTGAATTCTATATTTTCCATTTGTATTGTATAATTTTTTCGTTTGCATTGTATAATTTCCATTTGCATTGCAAAATCTTTCATTTGTATTGCATCCGAAGGATTGTTTATTTTGATTTGTTACGAAGGATTTCATTAGTTTAGGTCCCACTTATATTTAGCCGTCACCAGCTGCAGGTACCACAAATAGACTTACTATGCTACATGAACGCGCACAGTGGCGTAGCAGTGGGGGTTCTTTAACGTATCAACGCCTGTCGCAACACGGGATGTCTGCTTTTAAGGTCACATTATCCGAAAGATCCGTGATTCTGACTTTTAAAAAGCAATGTGTATGGGGAAGTTTTAACTATATTTACGTCTTAGGTTTGATGCAGCCATGACACGAGTAAAACTCGAACATTCGATTTCACGGTTACGAACCAAAGGGTATATCACTAAACTACCGCGATCGGTTCCATATAAGGACTAGTTGAACATACATGTAGCTAGCAATGACGAATCTTACGCCGGGAGACCCCCCCCCCCCCATCCCTCCCTTCACAAATATGATATTTTGTATAGAAATGTCGAAAAAAGCAAGCAGGTACGTTTTATTTTGTCAGAACGCACTTGTTTCAGGGGACCCCGCCCTCCCCCTGCAACCCCCCCCCCCTCCCCATCCACCAAGTCTTTGCACTGGACTCACTAGGGATCTTAAGACAGTCCCCAGACATCCAGCAGTTTACTGCATACTTTCGTTCAGAATTATCTAGATCAGTCAGTGGTTAAATAGGAGACTAGTTTGAATATACTGATCACATTATACGCATAAAAGCGATAAATTAATTGGGGGAGGGGGTGTTACACCATTGCACTTAGAAAATACGGTACATTCCTGCGAAACGTGGCTCATGAACTTGACTTCTTCAACATCTCGCGCATTACCAAATTCGAAAAACTGTAACGTGCACCCCAGCCGAGCGGTATATTTTCTGCAGGCACGTACCTGATTACACTCAGGATCTCTGGATTTTATATTCCAACAAATGATTTAAAAAGAAACTGTTACTTCACAGTTTGAATCAATGGCCAAAATCAATGAATTTATGTGCTATAGGCTAGATCTATTTACTAAATCAATATATTTACGGTGATTCTTTAAATCAATTAACCCTCCGGAAGTCTATTGACATATAAAAACTTGTACCACTGGTACAGCCCAAATGACCCCGACACTTGGTCCTGACACTTTGTCGATAGCTGTACCTCTGGTCCTCTACACGTGGGAACCAACGTTGTTCACTTGGCCCTGACCACTTGTACACCTATGTCTATCGACCTACCACCGTGTCCCTTAACCCTGCCAGTTGGCTTACCAGTGTACCTAGCCTTTGGGTTTGGTCACCTGGTCCACCGCGACCAAGAGGTCTCTTGCCCGTAGGTGTTTCCAGTTCACTTTGTCACCGGGGTACAAACTTATTCAGTTTTTATTGCCGAGTGACAAAGTTACAGTGGCTAACCTACGGACGCAACCTATATCTTGAGACTTATTCAGCCCCTTATGTGAATAGCTTATTCAGCTATTCACCAAACCCTAAAGCTCTTTATTTTATTGTGTTACTTACTTTGCTTCGATCTGTCGCCTTCGACTGCAATTGCAAGAGTGTTGCTTCCACAGCTTTCAGTCGTATTTATACTGCCCGGGCGACTTAGACTCGTCCAACCCAAGGGTAGTCAGGTCAAATAGACTCCCGTGCCCGATTTCAATTCATTAAACCAAACCCGATTCATTACACTACCCACCTTTCCAGGTTCATACGTCCCGTATGAAATGTGACCAACAAAAATAAACATTTTTTTTTCTTTTATCTTCTACTTACAAGTAAAGGGTATCATGTAAATAACAAAGCGAATCATTTAAACATGATGCACAGAAACTAGACTACTTTATCTAAGTAATCGTTGATCATTTAACATTGTTCTCATAATAATCAAATTAACTTTTTCTTCTCCACCTTCTTCATTGTCTTGCCATCCTCTACCCATCTGGTGGTAATCACTGTGCTTTCAGTATAATACAGAGGATCTGTCTGGCACTGAGCGTCCTTGTATTTCCCCAGCTTACTATCACCCATGTCCGGCAAGAGGTCATCGGATATGCTCTTATCTGGCACTGTTGCTGTCACCAATTCCCTGTGGGGCGTGTGTATCGGCATTGGTCGAGTAGGCTTCCTCACCACCCTGCCAATCTCTACTATTTTACCAGCCTCTTCTCTAAGTGATCGTTTGATGGACGGTCCTGGTTCATGGTCAACATCTTCCTTCTCGTGTTCATCTGCCACTACAGGAAGTACCTCCACCAAGCTCCCAGGATCCTGACCTAACCAAGATTCTTCATCTGAATCCACATTGCCTAGGTCTTCACTGTCAATACCACCGTCCATCTGTTCTCTATCATCAACGAGATCATGTTTCCTTTTCATGTGTCTCTTGATATTTCTCGATGTCAGGGAACTGAAGTCACAGTGGTCACAGTAAATCAATGCCTTGCTGCAACTTGTTATGTGTTTGGCCATTTCTTCATCCGTATAAAACCTCAAAGGACACAATGGACACTTTCGACCTTTCCTCACTGTAGTCTTGGTTTTTGGCATATCTACAAAAATCACACAAAATATAATTGTAGTTTTAAATTTTGATTTACAAAGTTATATTGGATACCAAAACAAAACAACAAGAGGACAGTAATTATATCGTGTAATCTGACATCCATTTCGGTGGACGTCTTGATCTTTTTGCGGCCATGTTTTCGTTTTCTCTATGCTCTAGCTCTAACCCTTCATCCTGAATGCCCCTTTCTACTTGTACCTCTGGAAGTAAATCTTCCACAATCTTATCATTATCTAGAAGGTCATTGGACACTTCTCCAGATAAGATCTGAGGATGTTTCTTCCTTAATCTATCAACATGAACCACCTGCTCTTTACCCCTTGACCCACAGTTGACACGGTAGGTCAAATCAGAGCATTTGTTTAGTATTTGAAATGGCCCATGCCAAAATGAAGTCAGCTTAAATGATCTACCAGGTTTTCGCACAGGGAAATACACAAAAACTTGATCACCTGCTTTGAATTTCTCAAAAGCAAGTTTTCTATCGTGATATATCTTTTGTCGACCCATGGCTTGTTTGACACTGTTTCTAACAATCTTATGCGCCTCTTCCATTTTCTCTTGCAAAATCCAAACCCACTCATTCCTAGGTACAACTTTTGCCTGATACGGTAATTCATACATCAAATCAAGAGGCGTTGAAACTTCTCTGCCTAACATCAGGAAGTTTGGTGTGTACCCAGTAGTTTCATGAACTGCAGAACGATAAGCTTGCATCACATAAGGAAGGTATTCGTCCCAGTCACTATGAAACTCGTTCACATAAGTACTTAGCATTGTGGCTAGTGTTTTATTGAACCTTTCTACCATACCATCACTTTGAGGATGATATGGAGTGGTTCGGGTCTTCTGGATCCGCAATAACTGACAAAGCTCCTGAAACAGCTGGCTCTCATACTGCCGTCCCTGATCCGAATGAATTTGGTTGGGTACCCCAAATCTTGCAATTACTTCCTCTACTAATATTTTTGCAACTGTTTGGGCTTCCATATTCGGCATGGCAAAACTTTCGGTCCATTTCGTAAAATAGTCGCTTACCACCAAGATGTAACGATTACCTGCATTTGTTCTGGGTAGCTCCCCTAAGATGTCAGTAGCAATGCGTTCCATGGGTACTCCTGTTTCGACAATTCCCATGGGTGCCCGTTTACTTTTGTTTGGGTTTTTCCTTTTCGAGCACTGATTACAGCCCATCACGTACCCTCTAACATCTTTTCGACAACCTGGCCAAAAGTATTTACTTTTGACTTTTTCCAAAGTCTTTTTATACCCTAAGTGACCTGCACCCTTAAAATCATGACAAAAGTACAAGACATTTCGTCTCTCACTTAGTGGAACTAATGCCTGATATATAGGACCATCTCTACCAGAGTCCCACTCCCTGAAAACCATATCATCTCTGAGAACCAACCTGTCCCACTGACCAACAAGATTTCTTAGGAAAGTACTTTTCCCCGCCATATTGTCTGCTTTCGGTTTTGATCCATCTTTAAGGTGTTTAATTACAAATGCTATGTCTGTATCCTTTTCCTGGAGTTTCTTTAAAGATGACAGATCAGGTAATTGTTCATTTGTCAGCATATTCACGTCTCTCTGTTCTTGGTCCTCCCAGTTTGAAGAAAAACCGCACTGTCTACAGGGTATTCGGCTGAGAGCGTCTGCATTTTTATGTTGAATACCGGGACGGTGTTCTATCTGCATATCATATGTGTTGAGAATCTCTATCCATCTGGCCAACTGTCCCTCGGGATGTTTAAATCGTAATAGCCATTTCAAAGAACTATGGTCAGTTCTTACACGAAATTTTCGTCCCTCCAAAAAATGTCTAAATATTTTCACAAAGTGAACGACTGCAAGCAACTCTTTTCTGGTCACACAATAATTCCGTTCGCATTTTGACATAGTTCTGCTGGCATACGCTATTACTTTTTCATGGCCATCTTGTACTTGGGATAGAATAGCACCTATAGCATCCTGGCTGGCATCGGTGTATAATATAAATTCTTTAGCAAAATCAGGATGACCTAACACGGGTGCTGATGTTAACTTTTCTTTCAATTTTTGAAACGCATCGTGACATTCAGTATTCCATACAAAGTTTCGGCCCTTCTCTGTAAGTCGATGTAGACACTTGGCAGTCTTGGCGAAATTTTCTATAAATTTACGATAATAACCGCAAAGTCCCAGGAAGGAGCGTACCTCGTGGGCATTATTCGGTACTGGCCAATCTCTAATGCTTTTCACCTTTTCTGGGTCTGTACTAATACCCTCTTCCGAGATTACATGTCCCAAAAATGTTACAGTCCTTTGAAACAAGTGGCACTTCTTGGCCTTCAGGCGCAATCCAGCATGCTGAAATCTATCAAAAACTTTCGTAAGATTATGCAACATGTCTTCGAACGATTTTCCCATGATAATGGTAAACAAGAGGTACACAAGACAAATATCCCAATTTAAACCTGCTAGAACTGATTCCATCAACCTCTCAAACGTTGCTGGTGCACAGCAGAGTCCAAATGGCATCACTTTAAATTGAAACAATCCTCGTCGGGTAGTAAACGCTGTTTTATGTTTATCCTCTGGATCCAGTTCCACCTGCCAATATCCCGAAAACATATCCAGGGTTGAAAACCAGCTATACCCGGACAGTTGATCCAAAGATTCATCAATTTTTGGCAGGGGATAAGCATCTTTTACTGTACATGCATTAAGACGCCTGTAGTCCACACAAAAGCGATACGTGTTGTCTTTCTTCTTAACCAAAATAATTGGCGAAGCCCACGCACTTACAGATGGTTCTATAATGTTGTGTTCTAACATCTTTGTGATATTTCGATCAATCTCCTCAGACAAATGTGCAGGCGCTCTACGAACTGACTGTTTTACGGGTCTTAAATTCCCAGTGTCAATTTTATGCTTCACAAGAGTTGTTTTCCCCAACTCTTTGTTACTCTTGGCAAACACATATTGATATTTTTGAATAAACTTTCTGACTAACTCTGTCTGATCTTTGTTTAGATTCTTTGCCGACTCTTCTTCTAAATCCTGCAAATCTTGCCTCTCTTTCCAGTCTACACTAGTACTTTGGTTCATAGGGCAATCCACCACATTGGTTTCTTGATACTGTCCAATTTCAGTATTTTTGTAAACAACCTTTGGCTCGGGGGTGATATTTAGGAGTCTCACTGGAACTATGCTGGACTGGTATGGATGTACAAGTGTTCGGGCCGTCAATGGGCGACTTTGATCTCTAGTTGTAATACCCGGTTCTACAATTCCTTCCTTTGGAACGTCCCTTCCTTCTTGCGTGCACAACTTCCCTGGCACTACCCGTTCACTTCGGGGTGGAATGCTAAAAGTTTCCTGTGCCACTATCCTGAAACACCCAAGTGTTCCTTCAAAAAGTATAGGAATTTCTACATCGTCAAAAGTCAAAGTTTGGTGTTTAGCACTTATCATCATCTCATGACTTCGAATGATATCTAAGCCCAGAATTCCATCTGGCTGGATGTCGGAAATCAGAGCCGTAAGTTCAATTCGTTTTGTACCCAATTCTATCTGAAGGTCTAATTTCCCTTGAAGTTCCATTTGAGTTCCATCTGCAGTGAACACTTTCATCTTAGTCTCTTTAATTTCATAGCAGCTGTGATCTTTAATTTTGTCGTAAAGTTGTTTGGACAGCATGGATACTGTTGCCCCTGTGTCTATCAAGAACTTTGTCTGAATGTCATTTATCGCAACATTCACAAACATTCCTGATTCACCTGTGCAGGATCCTAATCTACCTGTCATTTGGTTACTTTTAGCTTTTTGAAAATTTGATGAATTCTCTCTTTTTGTTGACCCATGAGTTTCCCCGATGCTCTTGGTATTTTCTGGGCAGTTTTTCTGATAATGACCCTTCTTATGACAAGCATAGCACTCGATTTCCTCTAATTTTCTTCGTCTTTTGAATGGTGTTTCGTTGACCTTCTCTCGGAATTCGGACTTAGGAATAGAACTTTTGCTTAAGAATTCAATTTCCTTACTCAATGTCCCAATATTCTTTTCCATTTTTTCCATCCAATTCCTAAGGTCCTTGTCTATAGTGCTGTGGCCCTGGCCCTCTTGTTCAATGACTTGGCGTTGATGACCCATGGTACTGTGTTTATTTTCTGCCTTCAAATATGCTTCAAGTTCTACTGCATGCCTAGTGGCATCATTTAGATTCTGAGGACGCGCCTGTTTTATCCTTATTCGCATATCTGAATCTGGCAATGCATCAAGAAACTGTTCCATGGCCAGAGTTTCTTTTACCTCCGTTGGAGCCCTAGGATAAGCTAAATTCGTCAATCTTCTAACAGATTGTCCAAGCTCAGGTATCGTTTCTGTCGCCCGTTTTCTACGATCTCGTAATTGCACTCTATACAATTCAGTTTGATTCGGCGGGGCAAAACGTTCCTCAAGTGCCTGTACTAAATACCGATAATCATTACTGTCACCAGGCAAATCACCGAGAACACTCTGTGCTTGACCCCGTAGTGAAGCTGCAAGGAATAGCCCATTTTCATCTTCTGTCCACTCGTTCAATTTAGATACGGTCCTAAAATGCGTATAATAGTCAATCCAGGGACCAGATCCGTCATAGGTAGCAGGTTTCACTTCACGTCTGCTCTTATATCCCCTTGACTCACTATGTCCTCTTTCATTATCAATAATACGCCTTGGACGTCTTTCGGTTATATATTGCCCATTGGCTGAACTTGGTCCGATATTACTCAATCCAAGCATGTCACCAAATTGCGGTCCGGTTCGTCTGTGTCTCTCCGGGTCTAATCTAAATTGAACACTACTTTGTGGCTCATTAACTCTTAAATAATTTGCCACCAGGGAATCAGAAGTCCACGTACTTGGTCTCTGTCCTGTAACTATCCCTGAGTCAGGCAAACTTTGTGCTTGGTGACGCGGAGTCGAATGAATCATACTTTCTGTTTGTCTAATACTACTTTCTAATTTCTTTATTTCGTCCTGAAGGACAGTGATTTCTCGATCTACGTCCCTATTAGCCATAATTCAAAACAAACACAAAAAGTTTTCTTTCTTTAATAATAACTTTTCTCTAAATACCAGAGATCCCACCGCTGCCACCAAAATTATGTAACGTGCACCCCAGCCGAGCGGTATATTTTCTGCAGGCACGTACCTGATTACACTCAGGATCTCTGGATTTTATATTCCAACAAATGATTTAAAAAGAAACTGTTACTTCACAGTTTGAATCAATGGCCAAAATCAATGAATTTATGTGCTATAGGCTAGATCTATTTACTAAATCAATATATTTACGGTGATTCTTTAAATCAATTAACCCTCCGGAAGTCTATTGACATATAAAAACTTGTACCACTGGTACAGCCCAAATGACCCCGACACTTGGTCCTGACACTTTGTCGATAGCTGTACCTCTGGTCCTCTACACGTGGGAACCAACGTTGTTCACTTGGCCCTGACCACTTGTACACCTATGTCTATCGACCTACCACCGTGTCCCTTAACCCTGCCAGTTGGCTTACCAGTGTACCTAGCCTTTGGGTTTGGTCACCTGGTCCACCGCGACCAAGAGGTCTCTTGCCCGTAGGTGTTTCCAGTTCACTTTGTCACCGGGGTACAAACTTATTCAGTTTTTATTGCCGAGTGACAAAGTTACAGTGGCTAACCTACGGACGCAACCTATATCTTGAGACTTATTCAGCCCCTTATGTGAATAGCTTATTCAGCTATTCACCAAACCCTAAAGCTCTTTATTTTATTGTGTTACTTACTTTGCTTCGATCTGTCGCCTTCGACTGCAATTGCAAGAGTGTTGCTTCCACAGCTTTCAGTCGTATTTATACTGCCCGGGCGACTTAGACTCGTCCAACCCAAGGGTAGTCAGGTCAAATAGACTCCCGTGCCCGATTTCAATTCATTAAACCAAACCCGATTCATTACAAAACGATAACTTAAGATTAATCCATTGAATAGTTGTAACAAACCAAACTCGATGTTAACAATTGGTGGGGACCCAAGGGTCAAATTAAGTCCCCCGAATCTACTGAATTCTGACTAAATAAAAATGTGCATGTTTTTCTGGACAGTTCTATTTTTTTTTAAATTATCATGGGGAGATTTGCCATTACTAGGGCTAGCTACGTATTTTTAAAAAATAACTAGTCCTGCTTGGTTTGTAGGCGGGAGGTCGTGAGTTCGAGAACCGTTACTGTCATTGCCGCATCAAACCTAAGACATAAACAAAGGCAGAGATTGCTCCTTTGCCAAACACTCGGCATTTAAAAGTGAGAATCACGGATCTTTCCGTAATGACCTTTTAAACATATATTCCGTGTCGCTGCAGGAGTTGGTACGATAAAGAACCGTCGTTGCTACGGCCCTGTGTGCTAAGCACATCTACATTTGTGGTACATCTGTGAACAATTCTCAAAGCAACGTTAACTAATGAAATCATTCGTAACAAATCAAAATAAACATTCCCTGGATAAAATACAAATGAAAAATTATACAATACAAATGGAAAATATAGAATACAAATGAAAAATTATACAATACAAATGGAAAATTACACAATACAAATGGAAATTATACAATGCAAATGAAAAATTATACAATGCAAATGGAAAATATAGAATACAAATGGAAAAGATCAAATATTGCAACGTTTGACATGCCATACTCCTTGAGCAGTTGAGATATATTATCAATGAATATCCACCTTTGACCATTCCTTGAGCAGTTGGGATATATTATTTTAAAAGTTGTTTAGATTGATTGTCGTAATCCCCCTGGCTGCATCGTTTTTTCCTGGGTAACTATATAGACCTTTTAACTTTACAACCCTTGGTTCTCCATATAAACCGGAGCATTAATTATCGTGTAGAAGTTGATAGACCCCAGGCACACGCGTTATTGCTTTATGGGCGCTGGGGTCAATTTATTGGAACAAACATTACACAAAGTCGCTTGTCTGCATATTGAATTTGATAGTTTACTTCTTGAGAATAGTATACAATGTATATAGAATGACCCCGAGTTGGCTTTTGATCTTTCGGCACTCATCGTACATGTACATCTTGAAATCTCATTAATTTATCTTACAAACAATCTGGCTCCGATGGGAATGAAATCTACATTAATTTATCTTACAAACAATCTGGCTCCGATGGGAATGAAATCTACATTAATTTATCTTACAAACAATCTGGCTCCGATGGGAATGAAATCTACATTAATATATCTTACAAACAATCTGGCTCCGATGGGAATGAAATCTACATTAATTTATCTTACAAACAATCTGGCTCCGATGGGAATGAAATCTACATTAATTTATCTTACAAACAATCTGGCTCCGATGGGAATGAAATCTACATTAATATATCTTACAAACAATCTGGCTCCGATGGGAATGAAATCTACATTAATTTATCTTACAAACAATCTGGCTCCGATGGGAATGAAATCTACATAAATTTATCTTACAAACAATCTGGCTCCGATGGGAATGAAATCTACATTAATATATCTTACAAACAATCTGGCTCCGATGGGAATGAAATCTACATTAATATATCTTACAAACAATCTGGCTCCGATGGGAATGAAATCTACATTAATTTATCTTACAAACAATCTGGCTCCGATGGGAATGAAATCTACATTAATTTATCTTACAAACAATCTGGCTCCGATGGGAATGAAATCTACATTAATATATCTTACAAACAATCTGGCTCCGATGGGAATGAAATCTACATTAATTTATCTTACAAACAATCTGGGTCCGATGGGAATGAAATCTACATAAATTTATCTTACAAACAATCTGGCTCCGATGGGAATGAAATCTACATTAATATATCTTACAAACAATCTGGCTCCGATGGGAATGAAATCTACATTAATATATCTTACAAACAATCTGGCTCCGATGGGAATGAAATCTACATTAATTTATCTTACAAATAATCTGACTCCGATGGGAATGAAATCTACATTAATTTATCTTACAAACAATCTGGCTCCGATGGGAATGAAATCTACATTACATAGAAATTGTCGTCCTTTTGCTTTTCTTTCAATATAATGAGATTTTAATTCTAATTATAAGATTCCCGTATATAATGAGATTTTAATTCTAATTAGAAGATTCCCTTGATATGTCCAACGGACACACTACATTTTGTAACATTTTGTTCTGATGTATTTCAGGAGAAAATGAAACTACATTGTGCTATAACACCTTGTTCTGATGAGTTAAAGCAATACTTCAGCAGAAAATCAAACTATATTGTGCTATAACACCTTGTTCTGATGAGTTAAAGCAATACTTCAGCAGAAAATCAAACTATATTGTGCTATAACACCTTGTTCTGATGAGTTAAAGCAATACTTCAGCAGAAAATCAAACTATATTGTGCTATAACACCTTGTTCTGATGAGTTAAAGCAATACTTCAGCAGAAAATCAAACTATATTGTATAACACCTTGTTCTGATGAGTTAAAGCAATACTTCAGCAGAAAATCAAACTATATTGTGCTATAACACCTTGTTCTGATGAGTTAAAGCAATACTTCAGCAGAAAATCAAACTATATTGTGCTATAACACCTTGTTCTGATGAGTTAAAGCAATACTTCAGCAGAAAATCAAACTATATTGTATAACACCTTGTTCTGATGAGTTAAAGCAATACTTCAGCAGAAAATCAAACTATATTGTGCTATAACACCTTGTTCTGATGAGTTAAAGCAATCCTTCAGCAGAAAATCAAACTATATTGTGCTATAACACCTTGTTCTGATGAGTTAAAGCAATACTTCAGCAGAAAATCAAACTATATTGTATAACACCTTGTTCTGATGAGTTAAAGCAATACTTCAGCAGAAAATCAAACTATATTGTGCTATAACACCTTGTTCTGATGAGTTAAAGCAATACTTCAGCAGAAAATCAAACTATATTGTGCTATAACACCTTGTTCTGATGAGTTAAAGCAATACTTCAGCAGAAAATCAAACTATATTGTATAACACCTTGTTCTGATGAGTTAAAGCAATACTTCAGCAGAAAATCAAACTATATTGTGCTATAACACCTTGTTCTGATGAGTTAAAGCAATCCTTCAGCAGAAAATCAAACTATATTGTGCTATAACACCTTGTTCTGATGAGTTAAAGCAATACTTCAGCAGAAAATCAAACTATATTGTATAACACCTTGTTCTGATGAGTTAAAGCAATACTTCAGCAGAAAATCAAACTATATTGTGCTATAACACCTTGTTCTGATGAGTTAAAGCAATACTTCAGCAGAAAATCAAACTATATTGTGCTATAACACCTTGTTCTGATGAGTTAAAGCAATACTTCAGCAGAAAATCAAACTATATTGTATAACACCTTGTTCTGATGAGTTAAAGCAATACTTCAGCAGAAAATCAAACTATATTGTATAACACCTTGTTCTGATGAGTTAAAGCAATACTTCAGCAGAAAATCAAACTATATTGTGCTATAACACCTTGTTCTGATGAGTTAAAGCAATACTTCAGCAGAAAATCAAACTATATTGTATAACACCTTGTTCTGATGAGTTAAAGCAATACTTCAGCAGAAAATCAAACTATATTGTATAACACCTTGTTCTGATGAGTTAAAGCAATACTTCAGCAGAAAATCAAACTATATTGTATAACACCTTGTTCTGATGAGTTAAAGCAATACTTCAGCAGAAAATCAAACTATATTGTGCTAAAACACCTTGTTCTGATGAGTTAAAGCAATACTTCAGCAGAAAATCAAACTATATTGTATAACACCTTGTTCTGATGAGTTAAAGCAATACTTCAGCAGAAAATCAAACTATATTGTATAACACCTTGTTCTGATGAGTTAAAGCAATACTTCAGCAGAAAATCAAACTATATTGTGCTATAACACCTTGTTCTGATGAGTTAAAGCAATACTTCAGCAGAAAATCAAACTATATTGTATAACACCTTGTTCTGATGAGTTAAAGCAATACTTCAGCAGAAAATCAAACTATATTGTATAACACCTTGTTCTGATGAGTTAAAGCAATACTTCAGCAGAAAATCAAACTATATTGTATAACACCTTGTTCTGATGAGTTAAAGCAATACTTCAGCAGAAAATCAAACTATATTGTGCTATAACACCTTGTTCTGATGAGTTAAAACAATACTTCAGCAGAAAATCAAACTATATTGTATAACACCTTGTTCTGATGAGTTAAAGCAATACTTCAGCAGAAAATCAAACTATATTGTGCTATAACACCTTGTTCTGATGAGTTAAAGCAATACTTCAGCAGAAAATCAAACTATATTGTATAACACCTTGTTCTGATGAGTTAAAGCAATACTTCAGCAGAAAATCAAACTATATTGTGCTATAACACCTTGTTCTGATGAGTTAAAGCAATACTTCAGCAGAAAATCAAACTATATTGTGCTATAACACCTTGTTCTGATGAGTTAAAGCAATACTTCAGCAGAAAATCAAACTATATTGTATAACACCTTGTTCTGATGAGTTAAAGCAATACTTCAGCAGAAAATCAAACTATATTGTGCTATAACACCTTGTTCTGATGAGTTAAAGCAATACTTCAGCAGAAAATCAAACTATATTGTGCTATAACACCTTGTTCTGATGAGTTAAAGCAATACTTCAGCAGAAAATCAAATTATATTGTGCTATAACACCTTGTTCTGATGAGTTAAAGCAATACTTCAGCAGAAAATCAAACTATATTGAGCTATAACACCTTGTTCTGATGAGTTAAAGCAATACTTCAGCAGAAAATCAAACTATATTGTGCTATAACACCTTGTTCTGATGAGTTAAAGCAATACTTCAGCAGAAAATCAAACTATATTGTGCTATAACACCTTGTTCTGATGAGTTAAAGCAATCCTTCAGGAGAAAATCAAACTATATTGTGCTATAACACCTTGTTCTGATGAGTTAAAGCAATACTTCAGGAGAAAATCAAACTATATTGTGCTATAACACCTTCTTCTGATGAGTTAAAGCAATACTTCAGGAGAAAATTAACACTACGGCGATATCATGTAATGAAATCGATTCCATATCAATAAATTATAAGACACCGAACTGACAGTATACCAATCATAAAGACGACACCACTTACACGTATTATCATTACGTACGTGATTTAGATATAAATATGTATTCTAACATTATACGTGATTTAGATATAAATATGTATTCTAACATTATACGTGATTTATGTATAAATATGTATTCTAACATTATACGTGATTTAGATATGAATATGTATTCTAACATTATACGTAATTTAGGTATAAATATGTATTCTAACATTATACGTGATTTAGATATGAATATGTATTCTAACATTATACGTGATTTAGGTATAAATATGTATTCTAACATTATACGTGATTTATGTATAAATATGTATTCTAACTTTGTATATGTGATTTAGATATAAATATGTATTCACATTATACGTGATTTAGATATATTATGTATTCTAACATTATACGTGATTTAGGTATAAATACATGTATGCATTATACGTGATTTAGGTATAAATATGTATTCTAACATTGTATGTGATTTAGATATATTATGTATTCTAACATTATACGTGATTTAGGTATAAATACATGTATGCATTATACGTGATTTAGGTATAAATATGTATTCTAACATTGTATGTGATTTAGATATAAATATGTATTCTAACATTATACGTGATTTAGGTATAAATACATGTATGCATTATACGTGATTTAGGTATAAATATGCATTCTAACATTATACGTGATTTAGATATATTATGTATTCTAACATTATACGTGATTTAGGTATAAATACATGTATGCATTATACGTGATTTAGGTATAAATATGTATTCTAACATTGTATGTGATTTAGATATAAATATGTATTCTAACATTATACGTGATTTGGGTATAAATATGTATTCTAACATTATACGTGATTTAGGTATAAATATGTATTCTAACATTATACGTGATTTAGGTATAAATATGTATTCTAACATTATACGTGATTTAGGTATAAATATGTATTCACATTATACGTGATTTAGGTATAAATACATGTATGCATTATACGTGATTTAGGTATAAATATGTATTCTAACATTGTATATGTGATTTAGGTATAAATATGTATTCTAACATTATACGTGATTTAGGTATAAATATGTATTCTAACATTGTATATGTGATTTAGGTATAAATATGTATTCTAACATTATACGTGATTTAGATATAAATATGTATTCACATTATACGTGATTTAGGTATAAATACATGTATGCATTATACGTGATTTAGGTATAAATATGTATTCTAACATCATACGTCATTTAGATATAAATATGTATTCTAACATTATACGTGATTTAGGTATAAATATGTATTCTAACATTATACGTGATTTAGGTATAAATATGTATTCTAACATCATACGTGATTTAGGTATAAATATGTATTCTAACATTATACGTGATTTAGGTATTAATATATATTCTAACATTATACGTGATTTTTGTATAAATATGTATTCTAATATTATACGTGATTTAGGTATAAATATGCATTCTAACATTATACGTGATTTGGGTATAAATATGTATTCTAACATTATACGTGACTTAGGTATAAATATGTATTTTAACATTATACGTGATTTAGATATAAATATGTATTCTAACATTATACGTGATTTAGATATAAATATGTATTCACATTATACGTGATTTAGATATAAATATGTATTCTAACATTATACGTGATTTATGTATAAATATGTATTCTAACATTATACGTGATTTAGGTATAAATATACATTATACGTGATTTAGGTATTAATATATATTCTAATATTATACGTGATTTAGGTATAAATATGTATTCTAACATTATACGTGATTTATGTATAAATATGTATTCTAACATTATACGTGATTTATGTATAAATATATATTCTAACATTATACGTGATTTATGTATAAATATATATTCTAACATTATACGTGATTTAGGTATAAATATATATTCTAACATTATACGTGATTTAGGTATAAATATGTATTCTAACATTATACGTGATTTAGGTATAAATATGTATTTTAACATTATACGTGATTTATGTATAAATGTATATTCTAACATTATACGTGATTTAGGTATAAATATATATTCTAACATTATACGTGATTTATGTATAAATGTGTATTCTAACATTATACGTGATTTATGTATAAATATGTATTCTAACATTATAAGTGATTTGGGTATAAATATATATTCTAACATTATACGTGATTTATGTATAAATGTGTATTCTAACATTATAAGTGATTTAGGTATAAATATGTATTGTAACATTATACGTGATTTTCACATTCAACCCATTACCGTGCACTTTGTTTACCAAATCTATATATTTCAGAGACGCGAAAATGTGTTTTTCTTTCTGTTCTCCCATAATTAGAAGAAACGATACCTATCTGACTTCTACCAATAAATCAATGAGAGAAAAACCAAAGGCGGTTGGAAGTAGTCTGTATTGAAAATAAAAACAAAAATCCAAATCGATTATTCTCGCTTGAATAACTCCTCTGGCTGGAACAAGAGATCGGAAAACGGGTCAATATTCTGATACCAAACCCGGCTTGAGATTGTATTGACTGGACTTTAAACGCTACCTGCATTGCTCCGAGTAAATATTTGAATTTTTAAAACCAAAATCTTGGTA
This sequence comes from Ostrea edulis, assembly GCF_947568905.1. NCBI lineage: Eukaryota > Metazoa > Mollusca > Bivalvia > Ostreida > Ostreidae > Ostrea > Ostrea edulis. The sequence goes on from NC_079170.1 coordinate 271,289, forward strand.
AGGTTTAATTTTGAATTAAAGTTTTAAGATAACAAATGTTGATGAAATTCTGAACTCGCACTTTACGAGGAAACTGTAAAGAGAGTGTTTGACTCAAAGATAGGATGCAAAGATGACCCCTCAAGCCACCGTGCTGGCTCTGCTGAATGCCTGGATTGTATCAGGTAAGACATTTTTAAGTTTATCAAAATAATCTGAAATAATATTTGTCTGTATCCTATAGAATTACCCGCTTAACAAGAGAGAGAGAAAGAACGAGAGAGACGGAACGAGAGAGAGAAAGAACGAGAGAGACGGAACGAGAGAGAGACGGAACGAGAGAGAGAGAAAGAACGAGAGAGAGGGGGGGGGGAGAGAGGAGAGAGATAACGGTGATTATTGACTCGTCTAGTTTAAGATATATCGAGAGAAATTATACACGATGTAGGTACGTATTATTAGAGAGATCATGAAATATTTACAGGTAGAATTTTATCTACGTTGTAATCCACGTGTCCATTAAAGGACGAGTTTATTGCACGCACGTTTCCTTTGAAGTTTAGTTATTTTCTGTGTTAACCAAGGATTAACTACATAGGAAATGCGAATTTGAATGTAAGAATAATATTAGCAATACACATACATTAGAAAATATACCCAGTAAATACTAGAAACTACTGGTACACATCGTGCATGCATAAAGAGATATACAAAACGTAAGGAAATGTGCCGCACGTGTTTTAACGTGAAATACCTGTGTATTTTTAAAACAGGAATTTCACGTGTAAATCACATTTATATGGATATCATTGTGTAAATCACATTTATATGATATCATTGTGTAAATCACATTTATATGGATATCATTGTGTAAATCACATTTATATGATGTCATTGTGTAAATCACATTTATATGATATCATTGTGTAAATCACATTTATATGGATATCATTGTGTATGGATATCATTTTGTAAATGTGTAAATTTCAATTAAAACGGAACTGGGTAGAGCGGTTTTTGTTTTTGCAAAATAGTTTTTCAAAGTGAACAACTGCACGTTACTGTGATTTCTATATTACAGAATAAAAAAACCCAGTAAAACTACTGAAAATAAGAACAAAAGCAAAACCAGTGAAGAGATTCTCTAAACAATTGCCTATTTCCGTGTCAGAAAATGAGGCTTGTGGAGGGGTAATTTCAGTGGAAACGAGCGTGTCTTTCCTGATAAGAGACTGAATATGAATACCTCCCTCGTTTCCACAGCAATTAGTGGATGGGGAAATCTCTTAGGGACCGTTAACGGAAAACTCTAGCTACCTATGCCCCTCTGTTCCTGGTGTATAGCACTGCACTAAGTCCGGTCTGACAAGCGTCTGTATTCCCCTCAAACGTCCTGCTGAAATTAAGATAACCTACGAAAGGCAGTGATGTAACTTTCTCCTTGTTCTTCTTTCCATCTTTATTTCATTGGGGGCCCGCCATCACCGGGTACTCTTATTTATGAGTGTGATAGGGGTCCGCAAATCTTTGTTTGAAGTACTTTTTCAGCGCGGTATTAATTTACGCTATGTACGCGGTCACAAATTTTCCACGGAAATTTATCCCAGCGTACTTAAAGTAAATGAAAGACATTAAGTGGCAATCTAAAAAATCCGCCCATGCAGTTTTCTACCCGCGGAATAAACAGAAATTGTGATTCCGCGGACTTATGAACCCGTGGAAAAAAGTACGTTTACAGTATAATTTCTTGTAATATCTAGCAAAACGCAAACATCATCCGACAACGTCTTATAAAGAGTCCACACCGGTCAGGTTTCTTTTCTTATTTCTTCTTTTTCCCCCACACACACGGAGAGAGAGAGAGAGAGAGAGAGAGAGAGAGAGAGAGAGAGAGAGAATGGCATAATGTACTATTGTACGCAATGATAGACAAATATTGCAAGCAGTGAAACATTGACATTTACTAAAGAAATGGGTTTCATTCCGTTAAATACATGAGGGCGTGAACTGCGACCCTTCACGGAGACATGTTTGTAGTATTACGCGCGTGATGATTTTTGTATTACGCGCGTAAGAGCTTCATTGGAAAGTATGCTGTTGTGAAGAGTTGCTATTCAGTCATTCCTTAGTTACCTGTAGTATGATCTTGTCAAGAAGCCTTTACTTGTTACTCGATAAAGGCAGTGAAAACAGAACATTGATGTGAAATGAAAATGTTATTTGATTTGAAAATGACGAAGTTATATATATTCAATATTTGTATTCACCTGAGGATGGATGTTAAAATCCAGAAAGCGCTAACTGATTTGAATATATTTTGGAACTGCATGTTTTCCTGCTTCTTTATTATCATTGTATTATTGTATTTAATTATTTTGACTGTGTGATATGAATGATTTGTGGGAAAATACAAGAATTAACATATGCATGTTATAATAATGCAATCTGAGTTTCTGACCCCCTACAACACATAATGAAATATTTGAAATGAAACTGTCTGCAATCAAAACAAAATTTATTTTCGACATTTACATTCTACTTTCATTCTTGTCAGAATACCCAGTCATTGAAATACACGTTATCAAGATTCATACGGACAGTATTCACATTAGCATCGCATTCATGAGGAAATGGCTATCGGTACAAACCCTAACCCTAACCCTGTAAAGATGTCACAGGCCAAAACAATGGAAATGTAAATATGTATAAATACATATGTATAATGGGAAATAGATACATAACAGCTTTATGTAGTATGTCGGCGTGAAATGTCAGAGTTTATACCCTCATTATTTTCAAAATGAAATTTATTTACTGTCAACGCACCACACCTTAGGATTTACTGTCAACGCACCCTACTTTAGGATTTACTGTCAACGCACCCCACCTTACTGTCAACGCACCACACCTTAGGATTTACTGTCAACGCACCCTACCTTAGGATTTACTGTCAACGTACCCCACCTTAGGATTTACTATCAACGTATCCCACCTTACTGTCAACGTACCCCACCTTACTGTCAACACACCCCACCTTACTGTCAACGTACCCCACCTTACTGTCAACACACCCCACCTTACTGTCAACACACCCCACCTTACTGTCAACGCACCCCACCTTACTCTCAATGTACCCCACCTTACTGTCAACGTACCCCACCTTACTGTCAACGCACTCCACCTTACTGTCAACACACCCCACCTTACTGTCAACACACCCCACCTTACTGTCAACGCACCCCACCTTACTCTCAATGTACCCCACCTTACTGTCAACGTACCCCACCTTACTGTCAACGCACTCCACCTTAGGATTTACTGTCAACGTATCCCATCTTACTGTCAACGCACCCCACCTTACTGTCAACGCACCCCACCTTAGGATTTACTGTCAACGCACCCCACCTTACTGTCAACGTACCCCACCTTAGGATTTACTGTCAACGTATCCCACCTTACTGTCAACGTACCCCACCTTACTGTCAACGCACCCCACCTTACTGTCAACGTACCCCACCTTACTGTCAACGCACCCCACCTTAGGATTTACTGTCAACGCACCCCACCTTACTGTCAACGTACCCCACCTTACTGTCAACGTACCCCACCTTACTGTCAACGCACCCCACCTTACTGTCAACGCACCCCACCTTACTGTCAACGTACCCCACCTTAGGATTTACTGTCAACGTACCCCACCTTAGGATTTACTGTCAACGTATCCCACCTTACTGTCAACGTACCCCACCTTACTGTCAACACACCCCACCTTACTGTCAACGTACCCCACCTTACTGTCAACACACCCCACCTTACTGTCAACGCACCCCACCTTACTGTCAACACACCCCACCTTACTGTCAACGTACCCCACCTTACTGTCAACGCACTCCACCTTAGGATTTACTGTCAACGCACCCCACCTTACTGTCAACGTACCCCACCTTACTGTCAACGTACCCCACCTTACTGTCAACGCACCCCACCTTACTGTCAACGCACCCCACCTTACTGTCAACGTACCCCACCTTAGGATTTACTGTCAACGTACCCCACCTTAGGATTTACTGTCAACGTATCCCACCTTACTGTCAACGCACCCCACCTTACTGTCAACGTACCCCACCTTAGGAGCTGACAATTAATATTTCCATAATTGAATCTTTGTAGTTTGGAAATGCAGGTCTACAAATGTACGTAGAACTTTTACCAAACATTTTTACAAACATGTACATGTACCGCTGTGTTTATTATCTAATGGGGTTTTTCTGTTAAAAGTGACATATAGGCCCGATGGGCCGGGTGTTTAAATTCCTATTATTCTGTTTAATGTATTTTTCATTTCTGTAATGTATAAAACACATGTCACTATAATAAATCATTTACTTACTTACTTACTTTATAAATATTTAGATGTTATTTTACGACAGCAAATGGTGATGGAAACCGATATCTAACAATGGCTGGTATATCCATGAATTATGAATGTCATGTGAAAATGAAACGATCAATCTGAGAGAGAAAGAGAGAGAGAGAGAGAGAGAGAGAGAGAGAGAGAGAGAGAGAGAGAGAGAGAGATCATGTTTTGAACTATTACAAATGTAAGTACGTATTACTTGGTGTTGTTAGATGAATAAAACTTCAAATCAAACACACGACCAAAACAAGGGGGAGATAAAACAGTATTTGTATGTTATTGTTTAATGTGTGAATTTGGATTTATAGCCATTACTGCAGAGTTTTAATTACTGCAGAGTTTTGAACGTTGATCTAGATAAACATGATCACAAGGTGGGTGGAATACAAATGTCAGGGTTGGGGTTAGAATACAAATGTCAGGGTTGGGGTTAGAATACAAATGTAGGTTATACTTTGAAATCTGCTCGGATATTGGCATATTCTTGGATCACATTACATGTCCAAAACCAAATGCACATCCCCCTCTTCCATATTTGATTTATAAAAGGAAATAGTCACGCAAAACGAAATAATCGGAGTCTCTAAGAAATGTTAGATTGATTCAAAAATGTTAGTGGAAGAAAACACATTCATAAGTATCGTTTTGCCACCTAAGCCTCACTTTCTTGTGGCAACTGGAAGCATTCAGATGGTAGACACCACCTTCTAGTAATGTTAAGATTGTATGTATATATATATATATATATATATATATATATATATATATATATATATATATATATATATATATATAGATAGATAGATAGATAGATAGATAGATAGATAGATAGATAGATATATATATATTGATTAATTATGGCCAAGGCATCACTCCTTTTTTATCTTTGATACATGTAGCCATAGCAAATACATTTGTAAGTGCATCTTTGCAAATACTTTTTATTGGTAACATACGAAATAAAATAAAATAAGAATTTTTTTTATTTACTAGTGCTTTTAATAAGCGCATGACATGAAAAACAGATGAACTATGATTTCTAACCGCATTTGTAAACACAATTACCGTAGTGCATCTAAACAATGCCAATATAACAAGAGTCTTTCAAGAGGTTGATTCATGAGGTGACTGTCCCTTCACAATTCAGCGGTAGTTCAGCCAGTATGGTGTTTCCTTCATGAGCGGTAGTTAGGGGCGGATCCAGGAATTGCGGTTAGGGACGCAACTTTATGAGGAAGGGGATCTGGGGGTCGCCCTGAGACCCCCAGTAGGTCCAGGGCGAAGTTCCTGAATTTTACAATTTTATAGGGCTTCAAATATGTCTCCTATCTAGTAATTTTTATTATTTACAGTCATTTTTGATAGAGGGAAATCAATAAAATGGCACAAATTTTAAGGAGTTTTTGAAAAATGTAAGTCTCCCAATAAAAGTAATTCACTAAATCAAACGATTTTGTCATTTATTGCTCTGAGAGTGAAAGAAATTACATGTATAACTTCTTTTATCGTTTACATTTTTCTAAACAAGAGACCACGATTTACCTAAAATTTGAAAATTTTGAAATGCTTTATGAGCGGTAGTTCAGACAATTAGCTGCTCGCTTTATGAGCGCTAGGTCTTGGATTCAGTTGAGCATCGGCTGCGACAGATCAGAGTAGACGTCATAGGTAACGACTGTTCCTCTGTCAGGCACTAGGTATGAAAGTGCAGGACCCCTCGAGTGAGACCTTAAAACCCGTATGTAATGACCTCTCGTGTGAGACTTTAAAACCCGGATGTAATGACCTCTCGTGTGAGACTTTAAAACCCGGATGTAATTACCCCTTGTGTGAGACTTTAAAATTGGATGTAATGACCTCTCGTGTGAGATTTTCAAATCGGATGTAATGACCTCTCGTGTGAGACTTTAAACCGCGGATGTAATGGCCTACAGACAGAGCCTAACATTCTTCAACGTGGTACTTATTTCTGGAATCAGTCATAGGAAACGTATCATGTTTATTTATAGAAGTTTTATAAGCTTCATCACAATCATACTATCATATAAAGGAAACGAGAGAGGTTTTCTAAGTTGCTAGAACTTGTAACTAATCCCTTTGTATATTTATACAATGAAATATGTTCAAAGTATAGGAAAGGATAAAGTAGCCTAAACATGCTTACATACAGAAGTTTTATAAGCCTCATCACGATTCGTTATAATTCTTAGAAGCGTTGGTGGGACTTAGATCTTGGAATATCATCCCAGGCATCAGTTGAACCTCCGGTGTCGATGCTTGGCATTCTATGTAGGTTCACACTCTAAAGCGCAGTTCTGTGAATCCATAATAATCCATCTCTACACGGATAATGACATTTTGCTCATACCTTGCCGGAAATGTTCTTGAATTTTATCGACTCTGTATCAGATGAGTCCTGTTGTCTACCCCCACAGAAAATGCAGCGGCAATCACAAGTTATGGTCTGGGTATCTGATTGCAGTACCAAATCGCATTCAATAGACATTAAAGCATGGAGAGTTACATTGTATAAAATTCAGTGCATTTCTACAAAGGTTTTCAGAAAAGAAAAAATTATCTAAATTAATATTAGATTTAATTAGACAATATCATTGTGATGACATTTTTCATATTTCATGAGATACACGCGATTTTTTCTCTGAAAAAAGAAAATGTTGGAGAAACCTAAATCCTCATCTCTCAGTGAATTTTCAGAAAACTTGATAAACGACATAGTGTTCAAAGATATCCCAACCAGGACTTCCATGCTTACGTTTTATCTGAATGAGCCTACTATCAAACTTCAAATCGGAATTTATAGCTTGGTTGGTGTTGAATTAGATGGACCTTTACGCTACTGCACAAATACAGCGAAAATTCAATTAAAGAAGAAGGATTTTATCTGACGTGTTTCATACCAATTGTTAGTTAGGCCGTTCTTGGCACATTGATTTTGACTCCGGTTACCTCGTTTACCTGATCAAGATACTGGACTTACGGCTGATGTGACTGATCGACAGGGGATGCTTACTCGTCCAAGGCCCCTGATCCCACAGGTGTGTCCAGGGGTCCATGTTTGCCTGACTCTTTTGCATTGCCTATAGGTCACATTGTTCGTTACCTTCACCTTTTCATTCATGAAGAATACTGGTATATGTAGAATACTAAACAATATTCTAAACTACAAGCAAATAGCAATATTTGAGCTAAGTCTCACGAAAGTATAATGTTTTGCTTGGTTATGGAAAAAATATACATGTACCGTTTGTTTGTTCCAATCCAGTATACCTTAATTAAATGATAAAATCCGGTATACCTTAATTAAATGATAAAATCCGGTATACCTAAATTAAATGATAAAATCCGGTATATCTTAATTAAATGATAAAATCCAGTATACCTTAATTAAATGATAAAATCCGGTATACCAAAATTAAATGATAAAATCCGGTATATCTTAATTAAATGATAAAATCCAGTATACCTTAATTAAATGATAAAATCCGGTATACCTTAATTAAATGATAAAATCCAGTATACCTTAATTAAATGATATAATGCTTCCTTTGCTTTATTACACGGGATATGAAGGTTACAAATACAATCTAATTAAAATCAGACTTCTTAGATCCGCGCCGTATACTCTACGGTTCTAATCTTCATAAGTATATTCTGACGCAGAGTATACTCTGCGGTTCTAATCTTCATAAGTATATTCTGACACAGAGTATACGGCGCGGGTCCAAGAAGTCTGGTTTTGATTACATTGTGTTTGTAACCTTCATATCTTGATATTTTTATTTTTATTGGATTGGTTACAAACGTTGCAGAAAAAATGCATAACCCGCGCCTTAGCGAGTCCATTTTTTTTCACAATGATCCATTTTCAGCTAATATCCATTCTTTTAAAACTTTCTATGTTGATATGGTAATTTCATCACATTTCATGCAAGAATTTCGTAGACTATATCGTTTGTATTATTCATGTATGCTCCAAGTTAAATTGTATCTATATGTAGAGGTTGCGTCACGGAAAGGCAATTGTAATCTTAAATTCATTTGTAGAGGTGGCGTTATAGGAATTCAGTTGTAATCTTGTAAAAAAAAAAAAAAAAAAAAAGACCACAAAGTTTGTGTCATGACAAGACAATTGTAATCGTGTGTTTATTTATAGAGGTTGTGTAATGTAATAATAATTGTAACCATGTGTCTATATATAGAGGTTGCGTCATGAGAAGATAATTATAACCATGTGTCTATTTATAGAGGTTGCGTCATGAGAAGCTAATTATAACCATATGTCTATTTATAGAGGTTGCGTCATGAGAAGATAATTGTAACCATGTGTCTATTTATAGAGGTTGCGTCGTGGGAGGTCTGTCGGAATGACTACTCGCTGTCTGCTACCAGTACCTATCTCTACTGTGAACACGGTTGCTGTGGCTATACATATGAACAATACTGCTGTGCTGATAAGTACGTATTTGTATAACCGTTGTGTTAATGTATTGATCGCTTTTTACATCTCAAGCTACCTACACGTTTGTGGGGAGAATAGCACAGCAATAAAAAGAACAACCTCTCAGTGGCTTGAGATGAGATTTTTAGTACTAGTGTTATTGTATTTCCGTCATATAAAACTTTAGTGTACTAACGTGCTGTGCTAATACACACGTATAATATTATGTTTTCTGAGTACTAAGTGCTTGCTTATAAATACATGTACTCATACAAGCTATGTATTAATTGCAGACTAACGCAAAGGTCATGAGTTCAAATCTTTAAGTCGAGCCAGAGCTGCGATCAAGATTGTAGCGGTTACGTAGTGCTATGAAATTAATCAACATCTAGACTATCACTACGTAGGGATAACAAGCGTTAATTCATACAGTTCGTTCAATAGACTTAGATACCTAGCCTAGCAGCTAGGCGTTCAATAGACTTAGATATCTAGCCTAGCAGCTAGGCGTTCAATAAACCTAGATATCTAGCCTAGCAGCTAGGCGTTCAATAGACTTAGATATCTAGCCTAGCAGCTAGGCGTTCAATAAACCTAGATATCTAGCCTAGCAGCTAGGCGTTCAATAGACTTAGATATCTAGCCTAGCAGCTAGGCGTTCAATAAACCTAGATACCTAGCCTAGCAGCCAGGCGTTCATTAGACTTAGATATCTAGCCTAGCAGCTAGGCGTTCAATAAACCTAGATATCTAGCCTAGCAGCTAGGCGTTCATTAGACTTAGATATCTAGCCTAGCAGCTAAGCTAGCCGCTACGATCTTGAACGTAACTCGTGTCTGAAATTATAGACAGGCAAAAACATATTACATTGCCAAGCGCTCAGTAACTCAAATGGACATCACGAATCCTTATATAAATCCCTGGCAACTCATCTTCGCTAGCCAAGGGTTTACGATCCGCTCCGCTTTGTAGAGAAGCAGAGCTGATCGTAAACCATTGGCTAACGAAGATGATGACAACTTTAAGAATTTAATTTTTGTTTTTGGCTTTACTTTTTATAGTTATTTCATCGATACATATGTATAACTATTCTTGCTGGTAGCTGTGGATATCGCCATTGAGTTTAGGTGAATTGTCAGAGATTTTGACCTATGCTAGACTCTGTAATACCGAGGCGAAGGAGCACATCCTGCTCATCCATTACTTTTCTCATCCAATAGTCTTACGTTTTAATCCCTTTCAATCCTAGGCTGTCTGAAATTTCAATGTTCATTTCAATTAAGTCACAGTCTACTTTGGAGAGACCTGTCATTAGAAAGGTTAGGACTATCTTGTTAGAGTTCGCTAAAACGGGACGGACGGTAATATGTATTATACCACACTTCACGGGAAATTCTCGTCCGACCGTCTGCCTCCCTTGAGCTTCTCAAACTTTTCAAAACAAAGCAAAATTTCTTCTGTCATACGGTTAGGCATATCTTTTACAAATACAAAGGTTTTGGAATTACAATTTCACATACATATAAGTTTTATAGAATGTCAATTTCATATATAGTTAAGTTTTGGAATTTCAATTTCATATACAATTAAGTTTTGGGATTTCAATTTCATATACAATTAAGTTTTGGGATTTCAATCAGGTTAAAATAGGAGAAGAGAGGGTTGATTTCTCACATCATGAATGATCGTCATTGGAATTTAACACTGATGTACAGTAAGGTTTCGGATGCAGCAGTTGGTCTATAAAATTTCCTGTATGACTTGGTACGGGACGGGCGTTTTGTCAGAATTATTTGGTTGCCCTTTTCCTTTAGCCATTTTCTCCCTGGAAATCGGCTACTTAGTAGCATTTCCTTAGGAAAACTGGCAGTGCCATCGGAAGTCTGACTATTATACAGTACTAGCAGAATTTCACTTACGGAAATCTAATCAGTAAACAGGATATCCCCTACAGACATCTCTCTGACTTAATCCACGCCCCCCCCCCCCCTTCCATTTCTTTTTGTCTTTGAATTTGCAGTATGCTTTGCCTCTCCCCAGGTTTTGCCAATTTCCTCAGGTCCAATTTTGACCTCTCCCCCAAGTTTTTTTTTCTACGCTTTCGTTCTACAGAAATCTGACTACATGTATATAGAAACACGGTAATTGGTTCTCCATCATATAAGCTTATTCATCAAAAATGGATGAAATCCTACTGTAGGTGAATGTTGCTACATAACGGAAACGCCGGAGTTGCGATCCTAGCTTTAGAGTGCTATTGCAGTATACCATGTCTGTTAACATTAGGCGATCCTAGCTTTAGAGTGCTATTGCAGTATCCCATGTCTGTAAACATTAGGCGATCCTAGCTTTAGAGTGCTATTGCAGTATCCCATGTCTGTTAACATTAGGCGATCCTAGCTTTAGAGTGCTATTGCAGTATCCCATGTCTGTTAACATTAGGCGATCCTAGCTTTAGAGTGATATTGCAGTATCCCATGTCTGTTAACATTAGACATGTTTGATAAATCTCTTATTCCTGTGTGTACAGAAATTTAAAACAAGTGATATTTCATGATGAGAGCTAAATCAACATTTTCATAGCTTTACAATTTATCGGGTATATGCAATCAGGAACGCAGGAAATCGATACTTCACCATCCAATTTACAGTCGATGTTAATATCAAATTTTTGTATTCCATACAGAAAATGAAACTAATATCAAATTTTAGATTTGAATTGAATTTTCAAAGGTTTTGTTTTTATTTGAATAAACTTTGTGGTTCTCAACACTTGATTGCCTTTAGGGATTATCGAATTAACAGAATTGATTCGTTGTTCTATTTTCTCATTCAGAATGTGCATAACATTGTTCATTCAATATTTACATGTACCAATGAGGTTTTTTTAAATAATGAACCTACACGGTTTCAATGTAATTCCTTCCTCATTAAGAGCAACGACCTTTACATTGACATAAAAAAAACCACAAATTACAAAATATAAGGAATTAAAACATTTATTCCCTAGTACCATCAAATAGGCATCGAATGAAATGAATAAAGTTTTTATTATCCATTTATCCGAAGGCAATACATTTACATATAGCAAACTAATATCACTGTATAGCCCTGAGATTTCTGGATATCACTGTATAGCCCTGAGATTTCCGGATATCACTGTATAGCCCTGAGATTTCCGGATATCACTGTATAGCCCTGAGATTTCCGGAGGGGGGGGGGTGTCATATAACTCTAATATTTCCAACAACTGATGACAGATTACAAGAGTGATGATAACAAAATGGTTGCTCCCTCGAGTCACTTCAGAATTCTTTAAATTCCTTGTCTCCCTTTTGAGTAGCATATATACAGTTGTATAGTTATACAGTGAAACCTGATAATCTGACAACTATATTCTAGTATTAAAATCTATACGGTACCAATTCTGCATCGTCGGAAACCCACAGTTTCGCTCTAGACGATTACCAACCGTGGGTCACAAGGCCAGTATTTTCGCTTGAAGGTGTGTCTCAGCTTCTACAGTATATGCGATTGGTCGCTTTACCATTCCGTTTGCGATATTCAACCTATGAAAAAGTCCCTTATTTCCAGTCCTCGGTAGCATAGAAAAACATGCTTTGGAAGCCAAGATTTTGACTACGTTTAAGTTGGACAAGTTACAAAAATTTCAGCGAGATGCTTTATCTGCATTATTGAAGCGGGGGTGCATTTGTGTCTATAAAACGGGAGGAAAAAGCCCTGTGTTACCAAGCGTTTCCACAGGTTTACAATTCCAGCACGAGTTCGTATAGCTCCATCATACGGGAACAATGTATGTGGGTATTTTTAACAGACTTCGTATTTCATCGGTTTCTTTAGGTATATTAAACTTACTTGCGTATTAAGTACTGTCGTAATTTGTTCTATTTGTGTTGTCGGCACATAGTTTTGAGCCAGTAATTGTGACCTTCGATCTAAAACGTGCATCTCTCTCGTGTAAACACAATTGATGTCTCACTTACGCTAATTACAAAATGACATGTGAACGGGATTGTAAGACCATATCTTAATTCAAATTTGCATCTAATTTTTAAATTGTATCAGGCATGACTGATTCTATTCACGTGCCATGAAGCACTGATGATAATAAACATACCAGAGGCGGATCCAGGATTTCCGAAAGGGAGGGGGGCACATGTCATATGAAAGTGAAGTGTTAGTTAAAATAATCAGCCATTTTGGGTGCCAAATCTGGAGTTTTCATCTATATATCTTTGATAGTGGCACAACAAAACATACACACTTTCATGGGCACCGCCATTACAGCTGTCGCATTGAGTACCGGGAATATTTACGGCGATTCCCATTGGTCCTTGATAGGTCACGTAAGATCACACATTTTAATGAGTTGTGCGAAAATATCGGCCTTGTGACCCACGGTAGGTAATCGTCTAGAGCGACCGACCATGGGTTTCCGACGATGCCAATTCTGATGCACTAGAAGCGTATTTCGACAAATAATGTCTCTTCAGTGATGCTCAAAAAGGAAATTTTGGAAATTCGAAATAACAATAAACTTGTAAGAGCTAAAAGGAAAACTAGAGTGCCAAAAACTGGAGCCAAATTCGTCCAAGGATAAGAGCTATGCATGAGGGAGATAATCCTTGATTTTGAAATGAATTTCTAAATTTTATCCCAGCAATTAAATATACATCCGTATTTTCAAGCTAGTAACGAAGTACTTAGCTACTGGGCTGTAGAGACCCTCGGGGACTAACAGTCCACCAGCAGAGGCCTCGACCCAGGGGTCATAATGTAAAATTTATACGGTACCAATTCTGATGCACCAGATGCGCATTTCGACAAATAATGTCTCTAATAAACGCATGGTTGACGTTTAACTTTTTTCTGCAGCATTATAAACACATGGTTGACCATTAACTTTTTCAGCATTGGACTGATAGTCGGCTGTGCGTTTGGTGGCCTCGTGTTTCTGGGTGTTGTGGCGGCGGTTGTGTTTTGCTGCATACAGAAAAATAAACAAAAGAGAACCGCAATACGGCCGCTCAGGAGGAGACATACTCCGGGGACGATGGCAATTATATCAAATGGTATGTATGTTAAACGCTGACTGTAAAGTTCATGATGCCCATTATATCAAAGGGTATGTGTGTTGAACACCTGATTGATTGAATATTGTTTAACGCCCTCTCGAGAATCTTTCACTCATATAGAGACGTCACCGTTACCAGTGAAGGGCTGTAAAAATTTAGCCCTACGCTCGGCGCTTACAACCTTTGAGCAGGGAGGGATCTTTTTTGTGCCAGAACTGCTGTGGCCTCGGTTTTTGCGGTCTCATCTGAGTATGATGTTCATGGTGGCTATTTTATCACAGGGTTGAGTTCTTGATGTTGACCACTGAGTCTAACAAGAGTTTGGGATGAGTACGATTCCAAGATATTTTACAAAAGACACGGGATCCGGGGTCAACAAATCTTGCATGAGGATGATTCATGAAGGTTTCAGAAGCATTTGTTCACTTTTTCTCTTAAGACACAGAGATTTATCACTTCGTTAGTTGGATTTTTTTAAAATCATGTGCGAATCTTTGTGTTTATCTTGTGTCTTGCAAATATTATTTGTAACCATGATACATATAGATCTGCTTCGCACTTTTATTTTATTGAAAATGCATATGAACGGCAAACTAACAACTCAACTTTATGACAGATGGGATGATTTCAGCTTCTCCGTCGCAAACTTTCCATTTTCATGCAGCAATATATTCAATTATCACCTGCATATGGTGTTTATATATCTCAACTGATTCGATACACAAGAGCTTGTTCTGCGTATGATCAGCTTTTATATCGAGACAGGCTACTGTCAAACAAATTGATGGTACAGGGGTTTCAACGGCCTCGTTCGAAGTCAGCATTTCGCAAATTATATAGTCGTTATAACCATCTAGTTTGCCAATACAACCTATCATTGGGTCAAATGCTGTCTGACATGTTTTATACCGATTGTTAGGCCGTTCTTGGCACACTGATTTTGACTACGGATTATTCCGTTTACCTGATCAAGACTTGGGGCTCTCGGCGGGTGTGTCCGGTCGGCAGGGGATGCTTACTCGTCCTAGGCACCTGATCTTACCTCTGGTGTGCCAAGGGGTCCGTGTTTGCCCAACTCTTTATTTTGTGTTCCTTCAGGAGTTGTGAGCTTGATCACTGTTCGTTATCTTCACCTTTCATATAGTGCAATTTTACCTATACAACACAGTTTAGAGAAAAGACGATATTCTGTTTTTCAGGTAGTCATTGTGATCCTAATTTCAAACACGTCCTAAAACCGCCACCGTATACGATGGATCCGCCTCCGGCTTATTCTGAGATCGTACACGTATCTGCGTATTCAGCATCCACGTCCTACAAGAACGATGACGAATACACAACAACAGCAGTAATACACAACGAAAACCCGCCCCCTACCGGGACCTCTTTACGTCATAATGTGCCATCAGTGACTCAGTGTTTTCCCCCTGGTGCTGTGGACACACATTCGGGGCACTGTAGTAACTATAGTCATTAACTATAGTTCAGATTTCAAATGCTGTGATACTTTATTTATTTATTCAAATTTTATAAACTGTATATACGTACATACATATCTTTTGTAAGTTTCGTCCTTTATCCGATAACATTTCCAAGGCCTTTACACATAAATCGTTTAGGTAAGTAGGGAAATAAACAAATTATTTACGATTCTGAATTGTGTTAGTTGAATAATCAAAGTGATAAGAAGTATTTTATTGGCAATATTATGAGATACACGAAGCTTTCTAGTATCAATAAATTGATGTCATTTTATAGCTAATGTCAATATTATGAATACTGACAGAACATTTTCTGATGAGACTAGAAAATTGTGAAATGTTGTTATTCATTTAAATTGTTCGTATTTATTGCATGTGTATACATAAACCAGAAGGACCAGTAATTTAGAAATATCAGTTTTGAAGTATCTTCTCCTTTGTCATTTTAATGGCTTCATCCTGATAATTACCTGTGTCATTTTAATGGCATCATCCTGATAATTACCTGTGTCATTTTAATGGCTTCATCCTGATAATTACCTGTTTCATTTTAATGGCTTCATCCTGATAATTACCTGTGTCATTTTAAGGGCTTCATCCTGATAATTACCTGTGCGATGCGCAGTATTCAATTTGAAATCGACACAAAGGATCATTATGATTTTACGATGACTGTGTGCTAATTTACCCACAATTCTCTGTGTATGCAATATCCGGAAGAAAATTCCACGGAGATTCAACTGTTGTTGTAGTATTGAGAGAATTGCGAAGCTATTTAATATTCAGACACCACTAACATTGGAGCGGGATGGGCAAATTATTTTATGTGTGTTACCCTGTCATTATTAGTTGATATCGAGATTTATGTAAATAATTCAAAGCAACTTATATCTTTATTTTGAATAGCAAATCTTTTTAAATCTGATATCTGAATTTGATCTTAATTCTTCCTCGTGCTCTCCTAATTACCTGTTTTACATGCCTTATTCTGAGTTAGCAAAAAAAAAAATGGGGGAGGGGGCAATGAAATTAAAAACACTGTGTAAATTTAGAACATGTAGTACCAAACTACCTATGGAAACAGAGAGATGGTGTGGTCAACCCAGAGAAAATAGACTATGTCAGTTATGCAATATGAAAGAGATAGGAGATGAATTTCATCATCTGTTCAATTGTAATGATGATTTTATAAACCAATCAAGGGCATTGCTTATGGCGACCTATTACAACAAAAACCGAATATCTATAAATATCTATAGATTTGAAAAAAAAAATTATAAAACACAAAACAGAAGTAAATTAATCAATTTAAGTAAATTCATTAAAATCATTTCTAAGATAATGTGTTCTCCAGGTTAACCATCCACCCACTGACAACATTGTATTCTAGCTCTCTCTCTCTCTCTCTCTCTCTCTCTCTCTCTCTCTCTCTCTCTCTCCTCACGACTTACATGTACACCTATATTATGTTTATTTCTCTATACTGTAATTCAGTTTAAGAGATTAAAGATATTGTCATTGGTGCCTACTTTTCAACATCCGCCCTAAGAAGTGGCAAGGTCGTCACAACTTGTACGCTAAACATTCTGTCACTTGTTTACTTCGGGAAAGTCATGGTGCAAAATATAGGTTATCAAAAATTACACTCTGACCTCGATCCATAAAAGAAGGATTCGATACATAGGACACGGTCATCAGCTTGATAACTTAAACGGTCTTCATTAAAAAACGTCATTCTTATTTGTTATGGTCATAGTACTGTAAAACTTTGAGGTCGTTTTATCGTTGAATTTCTTCAATCCCAGTAAACATCCACAAATGACATCGCAATGTTACATCGCTGTGTATCAAAGAAGCTCCATCCTCAAGTGGTGTCATAGGATTTTATGCAAAATTGGACTTGACTGTAAGTTTCCTCACCCAATTATGGGCTCAGTTTCATATAAAAGTTAAAATGATCCAACCCTGACCCATTCGAACGAATATCTGTATTTGCATACTGTCTATGAATGTGTACATTGTGTTGGGCGATAATCACATGACTAGTTAAACAAAATGTCCATAAGTTATTCTTTATTGGTCAATATACACACATTATGGTAACCATATCATGCACAGATCATTGAACACAGGTATACATACGTAACTTCATCTACATGTACATGTAGTTTCTTCAGGAGAGATATCCTGTTCATGAGCATGTAACAGGAAGAGAGAAAATGCAACGGACCAGACCGGGATTCTGACCCAGGCCAAATACGGATATTCGTTCGTATGGGTCAGAGTTGGATCATTGTAACTTTTATATGAGACCGAGCCCATAATTGGGTGAGGAAACTCCCATCCCAGTCCAATTTTCGAGACATACACACTGTGACTTGTGTCAATATCAGTGTTCTGAATGTGTTGATACTTTCCATTCAAAGTGCAAAATACATATTTGTCAATTATACCTCGTCCCAATTCTTAATTCAAAATCAATTCATTGACATATTTCTTTCCAACACATGTTGTCAATTTAGCGTTTCACTATAAATTTGAAAATCTTCTCAATTATTTTTTTATACATATCAATTAAATTTTTCAAAAAAACATTTCTACTACTGTTAGAATTGCATTATCAACTTTGAACAAAGTTTGTAAGATAAAAGAAGTCAGAGACCCTCTCTCTCTCTCTCTCTCTCTCTCTCTCTCTCTCTCTCTCTCTCTCTCTCTCCGACCAAACCTACATATGTACTAAGTGAGGACGTCCTCTCAATGTGTAGAAGAGAATACACTTATATATTATTGTAAAGGCAAAAAAATACTATGTTAGGTATAGCTACAGGGATACCTATAAAAGTTTATCTAATACTCTCTGAAAAAGACTTTCAAATTATGAAGAAAAAACTTTATTGAATATTTTGTATCTACATCTTTCACATACTGTACGTCACATTTATGAGGACATGTATTTCGTGAGAACTTCTTTTTATTATTATTTTTTTAATTTAATTTTTTTTTAAAGATCCTCATAGTGCAATTCTGTCCTCACTTCTGTCCATTGGTTGAAATTTGTCCTCACTTAACACGTTTTACTGCCGCCGCTCTCTCCTCCCCCCCCCCTCTCTCTCTCTCTCTCTCTCTCTCTCTCTCTCTCTCTCTCTCTCTCTCTCTCTCTCTGTTGATTTGTTCGGATTTACGCTTTCCTACCGTGTTACTCTGAGCGAACCGGCTAAATGACGACAAGGCCAGTGGTTTGTGTGACTAGTATTGTTCCCGGACTCTCTGTCGTAGTTCGTCAGTTGCTTCCGGCGGTAGAGGTCCTAGACGCAGCTCCCGACAGAGATGGTAAAAATTTCCAATATCTTAACATTTAACTGGTGTAATCATTTCGGTGTCTTTGTTTCGTTTTAGAATTAGAGTTATCTTTCTTTACATTGCAATTGCCGTACTGCAAAATAGCTGGAGGATCAAACATTTTCATCATACATGAAAATATATTTTCATCAGTTTATCTATTCTTACTTTTTCAGGTAAAGCTCAAATACCTGTCAACACGGAGGTGCTATTTGGTGACACCCCAAGCATAATTTCCTTCATTAATGAGGGACAGGGAAGCCTTAAATGGGCCCAAAGCACATGGGCAGGTTGTAGGCCTAATTATTACTGGTAGTAGAGAAAGTCATTCATATTGAAAATTTGCACCAGAGAGACGTATTTATGTTTTAAATTTATTTTTTTTAATTTACAGGGGTTGAAAGCCTTTTTGAAGCATTCCCAAAGGTAAGTTGAATCCTTATATTGGGGGAGGGGCAGTCTAAACATTATGTTTGGTAAGCAGTGCTCTTTTTAATACTTTTATATTATGACATTTAAGTATGGCAAAATGCAGAAATTTAGATTTCTGAAACACTGTAAAATTTGGATGAAATGATTAAGTACTAAAAACAACATAGAGACTGGAGCAAGTCTAGGGGAGGAGGGGGGGGGGGGGGGGGTCCATGTGTAGATATAACGGTCTCCGCCCGATGTCATTGATCAAAAGTATGAAAATTGGCATTTATCTTTATGCAAGCCATAAAACATTTTGAATACATATCAACTTTGGGGAGGGGGTGATATCGATGCAAAATTCGTCGTCTTACTTTTTATTTACCTGTCCCCAGTACAGTAAGAAAGAAAAAAGAAAAAATCGTTGTCTACTTGATTGTAGAACTTTTTGTATATTTTTCTTTACAATTTAATGTGAGCATTCTATATTGAAAGCAACCGGAAGGGATAACGATCACGCGAATGGGGGACGGATTCGGCCGACTGATGGCAGAATATGTAGTGGGGCATGTTTTGGCGAGGGAACTATCGATCTTAAATTTACACCAACAACAGCAACAGAAACTGTGGGAAAAAAGGTAAAATTTACACTAACAACAGCAACAGAAACTGTGGGAAAAAAGGTAAAATTTACACTAACAACAGCGACAGAAACTGTGGGAAAAAAGGTAAAATTTACACTAACAACAGCAACAGAAACGGTGGGGAAAAAGGTAAAATTTACACTAACAACAGCAACAGAAACGGTGGGGAAAAAGGTAAAATTTACACTAACAACAGCGACAGAAACATTTTTAAAAATTACACCACCTACAGTAATAGAGAAAGTGGGGGGGGGAGGTAAAAATTTACACAAGCAACAGTAATAGAAACAGTGGTAAAATGGTAAATATTACACCAACAACAAAATCTGAAGGGGGAGGGGGGGTAAACTTTGAAAAAGAAAGTAATTGGATTTCGGCATTTTCATTGTAATTTAATTCAGTTTACTTCGATGCTGATGATTTTTTTAAACGCCGATTTTTTTGTTTTATTTTTTTATATATATATATATAACAATGTGTGTTTATGTGTAGTAAATCTGTTTTCAGCTCTGTGAAAGACAGGCGCATGCTCACGTCCCTCACTATTGGTGTTCTGGGAGCTGGCTCAATAAGCACGGAAAGTAAGAATCACGACTTCTAGTTTTAATCTAGTGACGTACATACACCTCTAGATACAAGTACAGTTTCCCGTTATTGATTGGCTATGTGGTGTTAGGTAAATCTGGGACTATCGAACACGCCGTATAACAGAGGATGTCACGGTGTTGTGGATGTACATTTAGATGAAAGGTGAAGATAACGAACAGTGATCAATCTCATAACTCCTATAAAGGTGAATATAATGAACAGTGATCAATCTCATAACTCCTATAAAGGTGAAGATAATGAACAGTGATCAATCTCATAACTCCTATAAAGGTGAATATAACGAACAGTGATCAATCCAGGGCTCGAAATTAGCAAGAAATACTCGCAAAATGCGAGTAGATTTGAAAAATAGCGAGTAAAAATAGTGGACACTCGAAAATCTTAGCGAGTGGTGATTTACAAACCATGATCGTATTATATCCGTTTTATACGGTGATGCGCTATTCGCTTTTCTTAAACTTGCATTCAGAATCATACAAACGCTTACATGAACGACCGATTTCAATAACCGTTTCTATCCGGATTTTTCTTTTATGTTTTTTTAAGAAACTCGGAGTCAAACAAATGCTTTTGAGGTCGGACATCGCATTATGATGAAAAATATAGACATGTGCCACGAGTCCTGTTCACTTATAGGGGTGATTAAATTGAATTCCAAGTATGAGGTTTTTGTTATTCATTTATCTTTTTAAAAAAATCGGAGTCTATGTTTAACCAAGTCTTCCGGTAGTCATTTTTATCAGAATGACCTACATGGTATCTACATTATTTTATTGTCTTATTGATGTCGGGTTGTAGTGATGACACGAGTGCACTGCTCGGCGCGTAGACGATTATTAAAAAAGTCCATGGGATTCGTGCTCGTGTTGCTTATAAACCATGAATCCGGGATTTGCTTCGAAAAATCACTAGTGACACCCCTGATGTGGCACGAAATTGGAAAACATTGGATCTAGACCTGCAGTAAACAGGTTGTGGATTAGAGGTGCGATGGTCGAGAAACCTAAACATTGCACCTACGTAACTTAGTGTCTTGTTCAAATGATGCCTACATGTTGACCCACTAGGATCAATGATGGGGAAAATCATTGATTAAAACAAAAAACTATGAAAAAGGAGCACTGCTTCATTATTTTTATTTTAGCTTGTAGGTTTTCATTTTAGCCTGTGGATTTTTTACCCACAGGCTAAAATTAGCCTGTGGTAGAAAAAGTTAATTTCGACCCCTGCAATCTCATAACTCCTATAAATATATATTATTACTACAGTAACTTGATCCGAAGAGTCGGATCACGTCGAGTTGACGGGCGCGGATCATCAGATCACACGAGACGCGAAGCGTCGAGTTTGATCTGATGATCCGCGCCTGTCAACGAGACGTGATCCAACTCTTCGGATCAAGTTACTGTAGTAATGATAAATTTATTATATACCCCCTTGTGCATTTTAAATCCACATTTATAAGATAATAAATGTAATCCAAATGATCAAAAACACAGACATACCATGAAATTATGTTTTGTATACGCAGGTTCGTTTGTGACGCGGTCAACATTTTCCACAAATAACGTTGCGTTGTTGCATTGTGACGTCATTGTGACGGCATCAGTTTCAGAAGATACTGATACGGAATCAGAAAACCACAGTGTGGTGATCCGGAAAACCGGATCACACGCTGTGAAATCCACAGTATCAACGAACGATACATTGATGGGTATATAATAAAGGTGAAGATAACGAACAGTGATCAATCTCATAACTCCTGTAAACAATACAAAATAGATAGTTGGGCAAACACGGACCCCTGGTCACACCAGAGGTGGGATCTTCTGCCTTGGAGGAGTAAGCATCCCCTGTCGATGAATCTGAGTGATACCCAGGTGAACGAAGTACCTGGGAAAAAACAAAAAGATTTTCGGTTCCATTTAAGCTTATCTATAAGTATAAAGGAATACCACATTTTTCATCAAATTTGCTGCAAATATTTCTTATGAGAGTTAAGTGTTACAATGTATAGTGTACCTTTAATGATGTGTACAAGACCGAATACGACAGATTCTAAAATTCTGGACCCAGCTGCACGAAGGTTAATTAACTTTAACTAACAGTTAAATTGTCCCTAACTCTTACATTCATACAGTGATAACTAAACATTAACTGTTAGTTAAACGTAACTAAATTATGTGCAACTAGGTCCTGATCTACACCAAGTATTGAAGCATGTATTTTATACGCACATAATATAGATAACGGATTTTGTAGTTGCACAGTTATGTAAAGCAGTTGGAATGACAGTCTGGGGACTAAGTCGATCTAAGAAGGAGAATTCTACATTTGATTGCCTTGTGTAAGTAGTGACTTAGTGATGTAAAAAGGAGAATTCTACATTTGATTATCTAGTGTAAGTAGTGACTTGGTGATGTAAGAAGGAGAATTCTACATTTGATCGTCTAGTTTAAGTCGTTGCACGCTTCACATATTGTAACTTTTACATTTCCAATGTTTTACCTTTGATATTTTACACATTGTATTCATACTCATTTCCTCGTGAATGCGTTGCAGTTGTAAACAATGCACGTATGAATGTTGATAAACATCAGTTTTAAACAATGCACGTATGAATGTTGATAAACATCAGTTGTAAACAATGCGCGTATGAATGTTGATAAACATCAGTTGTAAACAATGCACGTATGAATGTTGATAAACATAAGTTGTAAACAATGCACGTATGAATGTTGATAAACATCAGTTGTAAACAATGCGTGTATGAATGTTGATAAACATCAGTTGTAAACAATGCACGTATGAATGTTGATAAACATCAGTTTTAAACAATGCACGTATGAATGTTGATAAACATCAGTTGTAAACAATGCGCGTATGAATGTTGATAAACATCAGTTTTAAACAATGCACGTATGAATGTTGATAAACATAAGTTGTAAACAATGCACGTATGAATGTTGATAAACATAAGTTGTAAACAATGCGTGTATAAATGTTGATAAACATCAGTTGTAAACAATGAATGTTGATAAACATCAGTTGTAAACAATGCACGTATGAATGTTAATAAACATCAGTTGTAAACAATGCGTGTATGAATGTTGATAAACATCAGTTGTAAACAATGCGCGTGTGAATGTTGATAAACATCAGTTGTAAACAATGCGTGTATGAATGTTGATAAACATGGCAGTTGTAAACAATGCGCGTATGAATGTTGATAAACATGGCAGTTGTAAACAATGCACGTATGAATGTTGATAAACATCAGTTGTAAACAATGCACGTATGAATGTTGATAAACATCAGTTGTAAACAATGCCCATATGAATGTTGATAAACATCAGTTGTAAACATTGCGCGTATGAATGTTGATAATCACGGCTGTTGTAAACAATGCGGATATGAATATTGATAAACATCAGTTGTAAACAATGCACGTATGAATGTTGATAAACATGGCATTTGTAAACAATGCACGTATGAATGTTGATAAACATCAGTTGTAAACAATGCACATATGAATGTTGATAAACATCAGTTGTAAACATTGCGCGTATGAATGTTGATAATCACGGCTGTTGTAAACAATGCGCATGTGAATGTTGATAAACATCAGTTGTAAACAATGCACATATGAATGTTGATAAACATCAGTTGTAAACAATGCGCGTATGAATGTTGATAAACATCAGTTGTAAACAATGCGCGTATGAATGTTGATAAACATCAGTTGTAAACAATGCGTGTATGAATGTTGATAAACATCAGTTGTAAACAATGCACGTATGAATGTTGATAAACATCAGTTGTAAACAATGCATGTATGAATGTTGATAAACATCAGTTGTAAACAATGCATGTATGAATGTTGATAAACATCAGTTGTAAACAATGCACGTATGAATGTTGATAAACATCAGTTGTAAACAATGCGCGTGTGAATGTTGATAAACATCAGTTGTAAACAATGCGTGTATGAATGTTGATAAACATGGCAGTTGTAAACAATGCGCATATGAATGTTGATAAACATCAGTTGTAAACAATGCACATATGAATGTTGATAATCACGGCTCTTGTAAACAATGCGCATATGAATGTTGATAATCACGGCTGTTGTAAACAATGCACGTATGAATGTTGATAAACATGGCAGTTGTAAACAATGCACGTATGAATGTTGATAAACATCAGTTGTAAACAATGCGCATATGAATGTTGATAAACATCAGTTGTAAACAATGCGCATATGAATGTTGATAAACATCAGTTGTAAACATTGCGCGTATGAATGTTGATAATCACGGCTGTTGTAAACAATGCGCATATGAATGTTGATAAACATCAGTTGTAAACAATGCGCGTATGAATGTTGATAAACATGGCAGTTGTAAACAATGCACGTATGAATGTTGATAATCATGGCAGTTGTGAACAATGCACGTATGAATGTTGATAAACATGGCAATTGTAAACAATGTGCGTATGAATGTTGATAAACATGGCATTTGTAAACAATGCACGTATGAATGTTGATAAACATCAGTTGTAAACAATGCGTGTATGAATGTTGATAAACATGGCAGTTGTAAACAATGCACGTATGAATGTTGATAAACATCAGTTGTAAACAATGCTCGTATGAATGTTGATAAACATGGCAGTTGTAAACAATGCACGTATGAATGTTGATAATCATGGCAGTTGTGAACAATGCACGTATGAATGTTGATAAACATCAGTTGTAAACAATGCACATATGAATGTTGATAAACATCAGTTGTAAACATTGCGCGTATGAATGTTGATAATCACGGCTGTTGTAAACAATGCGCATGTGAATGTTGATAAACATCAATTGTAAACAATGCGCGTATGAATGTTGATAAACATCAGGTGTAAACAAATCGCGTATGAATGTTGATAAACATCAGTTGTAAACAATGCGCGTATGAATGTTGATAAACATCAGTTGTAAACAATGCACGTATGAATGTTGATAAACATCAGTTGTAAACAATGTGCGTATGAATGTTGATAAACATCAGTTGTAAACAATGCACGTATGAATGTTGATAAACATCAGTTGTAAACAATGCACGTATGAATGTTGATAAACATCAGTTGTAAACAATGCACGTATGAATGTTGATAAACATCAGTTGTAAACAATGCGCGTATGAATGTTGATAAACATCAGTTGTAAACAATGCCCATATGAATGTTGATAAACATCAGTTGTAAACATTGCACGTATGAATGTTGATAATCACGGCTGTTGTAAACAATGCGGATATGAATGTTGATAAACATCAGTTGTAAACAATGCACGTATGAATGTTGATAAACAATGCACGTATGAATGTTGATAAACATGGCAGTTGTAAACAATGCACGTATGAATGTTGATAAACAATGCGCGTATGAATGTTGATAAACATGGCAGTTGTAAACAATGTGCATATGAATGTTGATAAACATGACAATTGTAAACAATGCATGTATAAATGTTGATAAACATCATTTGTAAACAATGCACGTATGAATGTTGATAAACATCAGTTGTAAACAATGCGCGTATGAATGTTGATAAACATGGCAGTTGTAAACAATGCACGTATGAATGTTGATAAACATGGCAATTGTAAACAATGCACGTATGAATGTTGATAAACATGGCAATTGTAAACAATGCACGTATGAATGTTGATAAACATCAGTTGTAAACAATGCATGTATGAATGTTATTAAACATCATTTGTAAACATTGCGCGTATGAATGTTGATAATCACGGCTGTTGTAAACAATGCGCATAGGAATGTTGATAAACATCAGTTGTAAACAATGCGTGTATGAATGTTGATAAACATGGCAGTTGTAAACAATGCACGTATGAATGTTGATAAACATCAGTTGTAAACAATGCGCGTATGAATGTTGATAAACATGGCAGTTGTAAACAATGCGCGTATGAATGTTGATAAACAATGTGCGTATGAATGTTGATAAACATGGCAGTTGTAAACAATGCGCGTATGAATGTTGTGAAGAATGCACGTATGAATGTTGTTAACAATGCGCATATGAATGTTGTAAACAATGCGCGTATGAATGTTGTAAACAATGCGCGTATGAATGTTGTAAACAATGTGCATATGAATGTTGTAAACAATGCGCGTATGAATGTTGTAAACAATGCGCGTATGAATGTTGTAAACAATGCGCGTATGAATGTTGATAAACATTGTACGTCTATTTTAACAGCTTGGAAATTGGAGAAAAATTAAAATAGAATATTTAAATAGAACAAAATGCGTATTACAAAGTATGCCGGCGTGAAGCGTCGCAATATTCATACCCTCTTGTATTTCCAAAATCTTTAAAAATAAGCATTGAAATCAATTTATGTCAAATTTTGCTATAGATTGCATCTATATCATTTTGTTGTCGACGTGCACATTTACTATCATAGAAATAAAAGCTGCTTTCTTGTCCCGGTCACCCATTTTAGATCAGTGGTAACTACGGGTGTTTCATTGTCAATGTGACTCCGCCCACACAGACGGACGGATAGACATTCAGCGTTGTAATCATTTCTTTACAGAACACTGCCTGACCTGACGAGTTTTTTGGAAGGTTGTGATTACATTTGTAATGTTCTTCCCAGTACATCAGAAACCAAGGATATGTTTTCCGGAGATGTGCTGAAATGCTGCAAATCCAAGGTACGACCACGTGCACTCAGGCAAAATAGTTTGTCAGCTTAAAGGGGCATGGACACGGTTTGAGCTCAAAATTTTCAATTTTTTTTCTTCCATTTTTAATATTTAGAATGCTTAACTAAAGTATTTCTGATGGTCAGCAAAAATTTGAATGTCAGTTGTCGAGGTATTTGGGAGATACAGAGCTCACAATTCTTTTTTATGTAAACAAGACTCGTGCCATGGTTTGTTGTTGTTGTTTTTTTCGTTTTTGGGTTGTTGTTGTTTTTTACATAGGTTAAATATACAAGTAAAAGTTCGTTTAAAGCAGATTTTTCAATTAACAAATTAATTCTGAACACAATTAAATAGTTTCTAGTGTTTAGCACATCATTTTGTTTTACACATTCTACTCTATTAAGCAATCTATATAATGTTTTTGAACATGGTACGAGCCTTGTTTAAATAAGAAAGAATTATGAGTGCTGTTTCTCACTTGTAACACAAAAATTGATATTCGAATTTTGGTTGACCATTAGAAATACCTTAGTTAAGCATAGCCAACAACGAAAAGGAGAAAAGAAAATTTTCAGCTCAATCGTGTCCATACCCCTTTGATATTGTAATGGTGTAGCTGAACATTTTTCCCTACAAATGATACTTGTCGTATTGAAATAAATCATGCTATTTACAGAGCGTGTATAATGAACGCCTTAATGATATATTTGCATACAATCTACCTACTATATCATAACATATTATAGAGTCCTGTTTTCATTAACGTGGGACGAGGAAGCATCATCAATGAAGATTCACTCTTTTGTGCTCTAGAGTAAGTATTATACGAATTTCTCTCTATCTCTGAATGCTAAGTCTTCAATGCTAGTTACTAAAATGATATATCGCACGTTTACTGAATTCAATGTGAACCAATAGTATTCAGAACAATTTACCAAACTTTTATTTATCAAACAATTTTTATCACAATTTTCAAGAAATGGATGGTTGCGTGGTGCTGTATTAGATGTGTTCAATGCGGAGCCACTTCCACCGGAAAGCCGTCTCTGGTCCCATCCAGCCGTCACAGTAACGCCCCATGTGTCTGGTCCCAGTTTAGCTGAAAATGTTAGTATCTCTCGGAGGTTCTCGCAGCTAATCTAGCATCAACTTTACATGTTACATGTATGAAATTCTAATCATTTAATAACTTTTAAAGTGATGACTTATAAACGATACTGATTGGTTGAAAAATTCGTTTGATTTCTCTGTCAAAATTTCGTTCGGAGTTCATCTGCACTAAGCACGCGGGACTACTTTTCTCTGGAATGCGTCTTCCCCGTTCTAATTTTAGCGCTATTTATAGAACGGAATTTTCCACACAAGCATTATATATAACGAAATGCATTTGTTTGATTTTTGTTTTTCAATGCTATCAAAAATGAGCACAACTAAAGATATGAATAAAATACAAATTAATTTAAAGAAACAGCATACATAGGCGATGACGTGGCAGAATAGTCAATTTGATGACGTAGACCACTTACTGGTAGAAGTAGACAGATTACACGAGTTCCCGGTATGAATCGTCTGCTTTACGTACGAGATCGATAACATGACGGAGCAAGTGGCGACTTCTGATCTGGTAAATATCAATGAAATTGAACTGCGTTATATGGGGCTCAGTCAACGAGTGCGTTTTAAACGTTTTCCTCGATATTGAAATGGAACCGAATTGCATTCCACCGTTCCAACGACACAACCAGTGTTCAACGTCTCCTCCAACACGATGCAGCATAAATCCAGTCACCACTTGTTATCTTCCTTTATATTTAATTCAGCTTTTAACCTTTGCACCTTTAATTTGGCGTATAATCCATTTAAATCTGCACAGTAACTGTTCCTGACCTGAACTCACAGCCATGCCGTTTTGTTTTTGTTTTCATTCTTGCCTATATGTATTCTTACGCGCCATTTCAGAAACGTTAATTCAAGCTTTTTGATGGGAGAAACTATTTGTTTTTCTATCTTAAAAACATGATTAAATGATAAGAAATAAAAACTTATAATTCTTTGTTTGATGCATGTATCAAACGAAACATTGGACGGAAAACTTTTTCATCAATGCGCTACGCGCATTGATGAAGTTTTCCGTCCAATGTTTCGTTAGATACATGCATCAAACAAAGAATTATAAGTTTCATTTCTTAAATCTTCTTGTATCAGCGAATAACATACCTGAGTCGATTTGTCTGTACAGATATTTTTTCTTCATAGAAGTGTATATATATATTCATTTCTATATTCATTATCAGGTCTATCTATTTATTTACACTTTTTTTTTCAGATAGCCAAGGTGTTTGTTTCTAACTACGAGAAATACACCCAAAGAAAGACGCTAGATTATGTTGTGGACTGGGGAAAAGGCTATTGATCTTAACATAGAAATGTCTGAACACTTAACAATGCTTATACAAATAGTAAATCATACAATCACTTAAACTGTATATTTATTCATATGAAAGCTTTACAAAACCAGCTGTACAGTTCATTGTAGAAGTTTACAATATATGTTATAGAGATTAGGAACAGATTGAAAGTTGAACACGTCTGTCATTGTTCTGATACTGTGTCCTATAGGACATGAACATCTCATATTGTCCAAAAATAGTAACTGTGGAATAATCTTATTGGTAAGGCCATTCATGACGTTTCTGACATTTTTTCTAGAACTATTTTTATCTCCTCAATATGAAGATTTCTGAAAAGGACTTAAATTGTAAATTGTACCATTATTACTATACTACATTGTTTATCGACCAGGTTAGCTCAGTGGATAAATCATCTAACTAGTAATGCATGGGTCCCGGGTTAGCTCAGTGAATAAATTATCTAATTAGTGATGCATGGGTCCCGGGTTAGCTCAGTGAATAAATTATCTAACTAGTAATACATGGGTCCCGGGTTAGCTCAGTGACTAAATTATCTAACTAGTAATGCATGGGTCCCGGGTTAGCTCAGTGGATAAATCATCTAACTAGTAATGCATGGGTCCCGGGTTAGCTCAGTGGATAAATCATCTAACTAGTAATGCATGGGTCAAGGGTTAGCTCAGTGAATAAATTATCTAATTAGTGATGCATGGGTCCCGGGTTAGCTCAGTGACTAAATTATCTAACTAGTAATACATGGGTCCCGGGTTATCTCAGTGACTAAATTATCTAACTAGTAATGCATGGGTCCCGGGTTAGCTCAGTGGATAAATCATCTAACTAGTAATGCATGGGTCCCGGGTTAGCTCAGTGAATAAATTATCTAACTAGTGATGCATGGGTCCCGGGTTAGCTCAGTGACTAAATTATCTAACTAGTAATACATGGGTCCCGGGTTAGCTCAGTGACTAAATTATCTAACTAGTGATGCATGGGTCCCGGGTTAGCTCAGTGACTAAATTATCTAACTAGTAATGCATGGGTCCCAGGTTAGCTCAGTGACTAAATTATCTAACTACCGTAGTAATGCATGGGTCCCGGGTTCGATCTCTGTATGATACAAATGTTTTTCTCCCAGTCTTTGCATATGTATAGAACGCTCAGCAATACATACGAGATTACATTTTTCCTTGCCACAACCAGGAACTATCAAAATATGCAAAATCTTAAAATAGACCTGGTAATATACCTCGAGACGCCTTTGTACATTATTGAAATAAGAATCATGAATAGTAATCGTTATTTAGATTTTTGTATGGCTATGTGATCACTTTAAGTTATCTCTGTGAAAATATCTTGGTAGACAATATCCTTATTAAAAGTGAGTAGTAATACGGAGAAGAACTAAATACCAACACTGGTACATTACGTTGATATCTAAATGAAATGACAAAAGCAACATTTATCACCTTTACTTGTAGGGTTTCTCTCATTTATTCGAGTCTTTAGAATAAATATTCATATAAATGTATACTGTACAACTGACAATGTTTAATGGATTCGGTATATGGTCATAACTTTGTTGTCACTACACACACAACATGTGCTATCGTCCGGCGAGATCGCCACAAACCACGGTTTTTTCATATTCTCCAAAATTCTGACAAGAGCACCTTCACTAGACAACACGTGGATATTTCCACTCTCTTTGCCTGCTATGTAGATATTGTCTTTTGAATCCCTTTCGAGACCAAACGGAAATTTGAGATTCGGGCCAGTGTATGTCCAAATATTTTCTCCATCTTTGTTTATTGCGGACACGATGTCCTTACTCCAAACACTGTAGACAATGTCACCCTGGTTTGTAACAATAACACACTCCACTTGTTCAGGAACTTGATACGAGTAAACTACCTTCCCGCGGTTGTCCATCTTTTCTATGGAATCGCAACAAGCAATGTACAAAAAGTCATCTTTGATATCTAATCCGAAGCATCTTTTTGGAACAGGCACTTCACGAATGATTTCAAATGTTTGGGAAGAAACAACAGCGATGATTTTGTATTCCGTACTGCTTAAATAAACTTCTTCCCCGTGAAGTCGAACAAATACAGGTTCGCGAGGAAATCCTATTACCTGTTGCACTTTTCCTTCTTCGTTGAAAAGGATGTATCTGTATTTTATCCGATTCTTATTAAATACAGTATACTGAGGAAATATCATTCTTTTGTCCTTGAGATATATTCCGCTGAACACTTGTCCTCCTTTAATTGTGAACGTTGAAACAACTGTCAACTCTGCATTTCTCAGGTCAATGTCAGATAAAACACCTCTATTGAACTCCTGTAATTTTAATTTCGGAAACAAAACCTGATTTTTTATTTTGTCAAATTCACAACATTTGTTGACTTCTAGGGCCAAATGAATGTTCTTCGTTTCCGCTTGCTTCATATGATGAAACATCTGTTTGCTTCTGGAAAATTTTATAACTTGTTCAGCTATGTCCGTTTTGTCATCAATGCTTGACAATGTTTGCTTACACTTCTTCACACAATCAGACTCGTCCATTATGTGTTCTGTATTTTTGTTGGTCTTTTCTTTGCTTTCCTTTGTAAGTTTCGACAGTTCGTCAAGATATGTATTTTTCAGTTTACTGATATGATTAACAAAATCCTCTTCTAATTTCTCTGCATCTTGAGCAAGGGCATCTGACACATCCTCAATTTCTGCCATGTTTTCCTCTTGTGATTTACGTATGTCATCAAGTTTACCTTCATGTGATTCCAGTTCACCAATGAGAAGCTGGATTGCGTCACTTTTCCTTATATTTTCTGCAGCCGTTTCTAACGTATCAACACTGTCACATTTTCTGTGCCGTGTACTCGCACAAAGAGCACAGCAAGGTTCCTCGTGGTCGTTACAATACATTTCAATACGTCTGTCTCTGTGTTGACGACAGTTTCTGGAGTAATCTGGTCGTGCACCGATCCCTTTGACCTTGGTCAGTGGACATACCCTATGATCACGACTAACTACGAGTTTTCTGTGATACTTTGTACATGTTTCACACATCGCCTCATTACATTCGGAACAGAAATCAGTGGCTTCGTTTTCTTCATTATCAAGTTTACACGGTTCACAAAGCTTTTCTCCATCCAATTCCTCAATAAATTTCATCAACATTTCATCAATGGGAAATTGTTCCACCCATCGTGTTTGTTCACCGACACAGGGAATGAATTCTCGACATAGCGGACAGTGAAATCCCAAAGGTGCTACTTTCGATTTGCAACAAGAGGCGATGAAGGACACAAGACACGCATGACAAAACGTGTGTGTACATGGCAGATACCTTGGTAATTTCAATTTCTCGAAACAAATCGTGCATAGGGATACATCTTCTACAATGTTATCTAATGTTGTAGTGGTTTCCGTGGCCA
This sequence comes from Ostrea edulis, assembly GCF_947568905.1. Classification (NCBI taxonomy): domain Eukaryota; kingdom Metazoa; phylum Mollusca; class Bivalvia; order Ostreida; family Ostreidae; genus Ostrea; species Ostrea edulis. The sequence continues at coordinate 304,310 of NC_079170.1, forward strand.
TTTCCGTGGACGTGTCCAAAATATGATACGTGTATAAAAGTAAGGTATTCCCGATCCCGATTTCTAGTTATCAAAAGAAAATCAAAGTACCGAAAGTTCTGATAGGCTGAAGCATGTTTGTTATAGGGTCGGAAAGTCTCGTCATGTGACTCGCGAGAAATAATGTGAATTCGTACTTCCGGGCAGTTATGAAGATGACGTTATCATATAATGTATGTAACAGGGTTTCTCCCAACACGAATGAGTAACGAAACGCCTGTAGGGTTCAGGTCTCAATATATATTTATTTGGACACAGTGATTGGACTTGACAGTATATCACTAAAGATAGCCCTGAAATATGATAAAACAACGATATAATACTAACTTAACAATCAAAGCCTAGTATGCTAAACGATATTTAATCCTACTGATTTCCATCAAGATACGTTTATCATTTAAGGGAGATAACTCTAAAGATACATCATTTTGCAAAATAATATTTCTCCCGTGAATATTCATAAAAAGTAATTAATGAAATAAAACAATAATATTGTCATACCCTTCGATGGGAAGAAGCTTCCCTCAGTAAATTTACAGCTTGGACAATATTATCAGGTTCAAGGATTGACTCTATAATTCAATATAGTACCATGTATGTACAATGTAAAATCACTTTCATATATTAAACTGAATATCTAATTGCTAATTTTGAACAAAGTCATCAAATACTTTTGATAAGCATAAAATCTATGTAAACTGATCTATATCACCTTACAATATAGTAATATATATAACTGAATTCTTTAATCAATATAAGGAATAAGTTTGACTCATTCATTCATTCTTTCAGTCATTTAGTAAAAGTGCAAATGGGAAGTTTATATTGCAAATATACAGAATAGACTTTTAATTAACTAGTAGCAATACGAATTAGTATAAATATGTTACTTACCAGAAATCAAGGATTTTGTAGTCTGCTGTCAGTATTAAACTCTTTCTCAAAATCACGTCTATTCAAATGTATGTCTACCTAGCTTCTGAATAATATTCAGATACTCAAAACTGGCGGTAAAACTATAGAACCGAGAAAACCAACCAAATGCAACTTGACAATCATTGACCAATAAAAACCCTTCATACAAAATGACCACACTCAGATCCATGACCAAAGCCCCCAAGGTATATAAATTGTAAGTGTACCTTTTTGTAGTGATGTAAATAAAGGGGTGGATCTAAGATCTAAATATGTATGATTATAAAAACATATATTTGTCAGTAATGGATTGTCAAAACTTAGTACTATTTCATGTACTAGACTAGCTACGTTGAAAACCACACAGAGCCTACTACAAACAGCAAAAGAGCGCTGGATAGCAACAAGATTTAGAAAATTGGTTGATAAATAAAGAGCTCTGCGTAATTCCAGCAGTTGATCAAGAGTGAATACGACACATTTCCAACAAAATACAGGTATGTGTACATTATACAGTCGTCTGCATCATATGTACTGTAACAGTCGTTTGCATCATATTAAGCCATACATTTATATCTCGGAGTGTAGTTCAAGATACCGAAAGTCCCTGATCAAAATCTCAGCAATATACATATGCGTAGTTTTGATTATTGATGTGGTGGTAACCCCCCCCCCCTAACTTGTAAAAATCTGCATCGAGTGAAAACGCTAGAGCACTAAAAAAGAATTAAAGTTTGTTTTTTTTCTGTTGTGTATATCATGGAGATACGGTATAGTAATATTTTATTCTAAGTTTTTGAACGTTTTATATTTTCGTTTAAAAATTTATCCAAATTTTATTTCATCAACATATTTCTAGAAAATGAAAACAGTACTGACACTAATCATATCAGTGACATATGAAAGTCCCACGAGTCAGTTTTGTTTTCACCTTGTAGCTGCACAACTAATATTATAGTATATTCTTGGTATGTAAAACAGTATGCAGGGAAAGATCATGGAATTCAGAGGGGGGGGGGGTAAATCCGCGATTGAAATATGCTATGGATTCTGGAATTTAAGATTAAAAGTACTCCTTATGAATTTTGATTCATCTGAATTTCAGCTGAATTATCACTAATCAAGATCGAGTCAATATACACTTTAGTGTGCAATTGTAACATATTTACCTAATAAATGATCAGAAAATTGATGAGTTCGCTTAGGTTTCCTTCCTAAGAAATTAAGTTCAATTATAATACACTTACTGTAATGTATCTATCTTCGTTGCAGACGAACAGGAACAATAACATTGACGTTAATAAATAAACCAGGATAGGCTAACTGACTAAAACCCGGAATAATATTTTCCTTGGTCCTACTTGGATGATCATTAAACAAACCATGAGTAATAGTAAAAAATAATCAGACTATTCGATACGAGAAATCACAAATACATGTATAACTTAAGTAGCTACAGACTGAGTGGTATAACAAACAATTCTGTTGTTTCCCGACACAGTCTGCAGCCACCTAACCTAAGCTCTCTACCGTCCTATCACCCGGGAAAGTCACCGAGACACTATCCCTGAAACAAGTCACAAAGACACAATTCTAAAGTCACAAAGACACAAAGGACCAAGTGTAGGAGCTGAGTGGCCTAGCTAACAATTCTGTTGCTTTCCGACACAACCCCAAGCTTGTCCTGAATACCAACTCAATACTACCAGTCAAAAGACCTCAATCGAGTTCGAGTACCAACAAACTAACTGAAGATGACAGGACGGCTCTATTTATACCCTTTGGTCTTAGGTTGATCAACAATGATTGGCTACTTATACTAAGATTATGATTGGATGGCTATACAATGCTGATTGGATAAGAATTACATCATATGATTGGTCTATCATAAAGTATGTTTCAATCCACTCTACAATACTTTCATCACACAATTATATATATATAGGTACAAGTATGATAGATCCAAGAATTCAAATGGGGGAGGGGGCACAATATCATGAGGTGGAAGTCTATCCCCCTCCCCCCCCCTTAATTCCGCCACTGGCATATTTTATGGATTCTAGATATACTATATCTTATGAATTTTGGTTTATTTAAATTTCAGCTGAGTTATTGATAAAACCTGTTACATGTCTATTATGAAATATTAATTATTACTGGTCCAGATAGTCAACTTTCATTTTAGAGTGCTAGTGTGCATTTTTATGCATCTAAGTCTACATGTTTTATGTAACAATGACTACAACGTTAATCCTTTAGATATAAAAGGGCAAACAACACAGCTGGATCAAGCATCCTAAGTTTGAACCTTTTAAAATTATAACAATGAAAGAAATGTATCCACCCAGGCAATCAGAATATAGGTAACTCACCAGATTTCTTTATACAGTCTACCGGTATCCTCGTCAAACTATCAATGTTAAATTGATATTCATTTGAAATTATTCATTCTGTAATTAATACTTGTATACATGTAAATTCAGGTGACCCCAGACATAAAAGTCCATTATCAAGGAATGCCTGTGCAAACATACATGTACAGGGATTTTTCTGTCAAGGTAAATGCAGACATCATTATAAAGTTTTTCTTAACATATTCTCTCATGCAGAGTTATAAGTAAATACATTTTTATTATGCTATAAGCAATTGTTGAATGTCCAAATAAGAATTATCTTGCATTGGTATTTTAGTGAAAGAATACAGTCTTTATAAATATATTTTTCTCTTCTGAAATTGATTTTCAGAGTGCAACTTGGAAGGTATGCTGCAGCTCAAAGACTTAAGACAGCCATGATTATTCGGCATGAAGTTCTCCGCCAGCTTTATCTCACAGGCATCACTTGTTGTGATTTCATAGTGTGAACACCAATGGACATGGATGTAAATCGCATCCTTTGAAATGAATTATGGGAATCACACTTGGCAGACATGATTCAATCCTTTGTCCTCTCTGAATAACCAACTAGACAAACTTGTGAAAATTCAGATGTCTTCTATCATTTTCATTTTCCCCAATCCATGCAATAAGTAACTGGTCAAAGATACAATAAAGTTTTCAAAGAAAATAATAATTCATATCTTTATTTTTGTTATATCATTTAGTTGAATGTATTTTATGCAACTTGACAATGCAGAATAATGTGAGTCAGAAGTTGTACGTTTAGAGTATCTAGGTCCTCTGAAGGTAAAATCTACAAAATTGTGGATATCACATCAGCTATTTCCTTCAGTAGAGGATTTACAAATGTATAAGAGCCACACAGAGTTGAAAAATCTTAGTGGACAGATATACATGTGTGTATTGTGAGGGTATATGATTTAGAATATGGATGTTTTTCATTCTTTTATTTGCACATTCCACCTGAATTTGACTTCTCCTGATCTTGTGACAAAGCTGTTATTCATCCTTACTGAAATGAGATTTTGATAAAAGGAAATGTGGTATGTTCAATGTCACTCCTGGTTAAAGTATATATCAAAATAGTACATCATCTGGTTTCAACACCTCCATTAAACGTCAGTAATCGACAATGTCGGTATCAACGGTTGATCCAAGATTGAATTCAGAAAAATACCCCAGAGGCAGAGCACCATTTTGTGCTGTGTGACAAATTTTGTACAGTGTAGCTGCTGTCAGATAACGACTAGTTATTCTTTTTTTTTTTTAGTTAAATCCAGTGACCAGTGTTATGTTCCTTGTATCCATTGAGATTCTTTCAGAGGAAAATTCAGCATTGATCCTTCTGTTAAATCTAGATCCCTGAGATTTTGGTGCAACTTCATAAAAGTCATGAGAAATTGATCACTGGTATTAACCCTTGTACCGCCCGTCCTAGAAGTTGTTAAATGGGTCCATTCTCTTCATAACAGCCACTAACAAATTGAATACTTCTGAAGGAAATGATGTACATAACAGCATCTGTAACAAGCACAGACATCAATTGAATATCATTGTAGAAATTCATTTCAAAATTAAGGATTATCTCCCTCACGCATAGCTCTTATCCTTAGACGAATTTGACTCCACTTTTTGGCACACTGTTTTTCCCTTAAATAGCTCTAAAACTTCATTGTTATTTCGAATTTCAAACATTTCGGTTGAGCATCACTGAAGAGACATTTGTCGAAATGCGCATCTGGAGTGGGGGAGTGTAATTATTACTATTCCCCTAAAAAGTGTGCGTGTCTGTAAAACCATCAAAATTGCAACCTAAAACCCCATATTTGTTACTGATCAACAAAATGGGGGATGGCACACCCTCTTTTCTTGTCCCGCCACTACTTGATCACAGTGGATAAACATCTAATATAAAAAATTCATTTTCAAAAACCACAACTAAATGAAATCAATTTAAGATGAGGGTGTATGAGTGAATGTTTATTATTTCTTTGTCGCCACCAGAGGCACAGTGTTTACTACATTAACACATGCTTTCAAAGGCCCGTCCGCGAAGCAAGGCTCCAAAGGTAACACGTATGTAAAAGAAAAAAGTCAAAATCAGTAAAAGAAAAAGAGATAGTCTCTATATACGTTCACTGAAATTTTCGTGATCCATATGGGCACCGCCATTTATTTTTTCATTACCTGCTTCAACAGTTATTCGTGTTTTATTTTGAATGCCAATAATAGAAGACTCTGACGTGCAATTCGTAATTTAAACACTCAGTTTGTTCAAAGTGAATAGTACAATTATCATTGTAACAGGTTTTAGCAAATAAATACATATAAAACCGTAATACGACTAAATAGATGAACGAGTTCATGAGTTTCTTTGAATAAGAATATACGATAAAATTACGGTTACTTTTTTACCATTTTGAATTTATTGGTTAATTTTGTTTAGTTTTAACGGCCTTTTTCATTGCATACGAGTAGTATAAGGCGTCCCGATAGGGGGTTCAACTGAGTGCACTTTTTATGCAAATGAGGTCAAGCAAGGGCGTCTTTTGATTGGTCAAGCGGTGTTGGGGTTAACGGAGTGGTTCAATATCTAGGACGGGGTCAACCCCAGCAGGGGTTGTAGGACCCGGTGAATAGGCTGGCCTATGGCCGGTGGTCTATGATGCGGTTCTTTCGCTTAGAGTTCCTGGAATGAGTTCCTGCTATTTTTCTGAAAATCCTGTGAAATCCTGTGTATTCCTGTGTATTAAATCTAAAGAATAACACAAGGTTTTAAGTTGACATGTTTATTAAATAAACAATTTAATTAATTTAGAGTGTTATTGACGTTGTAGAAAAACCTGCTTTTCTATGACGTCACAATAAGTATATAAACGCAATACACAATTCGCGTTTTCACTTTCATCACCATGTCTGAGCGAATACCTAACGACTTACGGAATAGCAGAAATGGGCTCCCACTAAAGAAGAACAGTGGTTGAAAGTTTACACATTTATTAAATGAACACACATTTATCAAATCAACAATTTATAAAGTCCCTAGAAACACAGCACTTTCGTTTTCATTTCTCGGAAACGCGGCTATTTTCTGAAAACCGCTTTGACTTTGTTTTGTAAACAATGAGCTCAGCAATTCGGTAGTTCTATATAACATGCAAAGAGTTTATGCATATGTTCACTAAATTGTGTGGTTTGAGTCAGATCTTTCTGCATTAGGCCTTTATTTTGTATTGAATCTTATGTGATTGATTGATTTTTTATTGTTGAACTGGAGAATGTTTCACTCATAAGGAGACGTCATTACTGCCCGTGAAGGACTTCAAAATTTAGGCCTATGCTCGGCGCTTACGGCCTTTGAGCAGGGAGGGATCTCTATCGTACCACACCTGCTGTGACACGGGACCTCGGTTTTTGCGATCTCAACCGAAAGACCGCCCCATTTAGTCGCCTCTTACGACAAGCAAGGGGAAGTGGGGACTTATTCGAACCCGGATCCCATATAGTTTTACGCTAAATATTTAAATATAATTCATTTTTACTCTAGAAGTACTTTGGACCTAAACTCTATTATGGATATAGCAGAACAGTTTTATAGTTATGAAAACAACTATCTGTGCACTTCGCACCCTATGAGATTACAACGAAAAAGTACGTCACGACGTACATCTTACAATTCATGTCTATATGTTGTCGTTATATTGACAGGTGTTATCAAGTGATAAGCCGTATACGTGAAAAAAAATTCTTGTCAAATAATATATTATTTCAATTTCGTATCAAATCGCTCAACATTTTTATATTTGCGCGAAGGTCATAATTCATATTGTGACCTTGAAATCGCCCCTCTATTTTCTCCCGATCATCACTACGTTATGTAAGGAAATCTAATTTACATAATTATTGCGAGCAGTGTGTAAAGGGGTAACGATATACGGTGTATGGTGGTGTATAAAGTGTATATATTTATATTCCTGTTACAAAAGGAAGGGTTAGGCCAAACTTCTGACACCTAAAGAAACCCCCCTTTCCCCATCTGATTATGTCTAACATACTCTTGAAAATGAAAAAGAGTATCCTACATTAGATGCATTTTAAACTTCCTTTTATCGGAGCACTTGCTCTCTCTATAGATCTGGGTTTTTACTATATCAATTATCTTCTTCTTTTTTAAATATAGGAAGTCTCATAATTGTTCATGAAAAAGTGAAGATAATGAACAATCTTATAATGATTACACAATTGAGAGTAGGGTAAACACGGATCCTTGTTAAAGTAAATATGAGTGGTGGCAACTGCGGTGCCAGTAGTCGTGTTCATGAGAATGTGAGGGGTGGTATGTGGTACATAATTGGTGGTATATGATGTTAACGAAAATTTGAGTGGTGTTATGGTGGTGAAACATGCAAACTAATAACGCTAAATCAATCTCTAATTAATATTATGGAAAGAAATGCAAAATTAAGGACCTACATAGGTGATAGTGTGAGTAGTGTTAAAGAAACCCTAAGTCATGGGAACTGGTGTGGCAATAGTGGGGAGTAGGTGTTATTTACCGTATAAGTGGTAGTGTGTGGTGTACAAGTGGTGGTATGTGGTGTTAATAAAATGTGGGTGTTAGTATGGTGGTGACACACGCAAACTAATAACGGTAGATCGATCTCTTTCATCAATATTGTTATGCAAAGAAATGCATAACTTTGGACCTATATGGGTAGTGATGTGAGTTATGTTAAAGAAGATGTAAGTGATGGTATCTGGTGTGCCAGTAGTGGTGTACAGTTGGTGGTATGGGGTGTATAGGTGGTGTGTAAGTGGTGAATAGGTGGTGGTATGTGGTGTATAGGTGGTGGTATGTGGTGTTAATGGAAATGTGAGTGATAGTATGGTGGTGATATATGCAAACTAAAAACGGTAGATCAATCTGTCATGCTAAGAAATGCAAAACTATATAGGTAGTGTTGTGAGTAATGTTAAAGAAGATGTAAGTGATGGCATCTGGTGTGGCAGTAGTGGTGTACAGGTGGTGGTATGGGGTGTATAGGTGGTGTTTGAGTGGTGTATGGGTGGTGATATGTGGTGTTAATGGAAATGTGAGTGGTAGTATGGTGGTGTTAATGGAAATGTACGTGGTAGTATGATGGTAATACATGCAAACTAACAACGGTATATCTATCTCTTTCGTTGATATTGATATGTAAAACTATCAATTCTCAGACCTGTATAGGTAGTGATGTGAGTAATGTTAAAGAAGATGTAAGTGATGACATCTGATGTGTCAGTAGTGGTGTACAAGTGGTGGTATGTGGTGTATGAGTGGTGTTAATGGAAATGTGAGTGGTAGTATGGTGGTATTAATGGAAATGTGCGTGGTAGTATGATGGTGATACAATGTACATGCAAACTAATAACGGTAGATCTACCTCTTTCGTTGATATTGATATGTAAAACTATCAATTCTCTGACCTGTATAGGTAGTGGTGTGATTGGTGTAAAAACAAAAACAAAAAACCGGTGTTAAAACACATGTGTTAGCATCCGATGTGCCATTAGCTGTGTGTAAATGGTGTTTATGGAAATGTGAATGGTGGTACGTGGTGTATAAATGGTGGTATGTGGTGTTAATGAAAATAAGGGTTGTGGTATGTGGTGTTAACGAACGTGTAGGTAGAGTGTGTGCGATGTTAACGAAAGTATGAATGGTAGTAGTTGGCTGGTTATTTCACAATTTTCACCCTTATTATACACCACTTGTGGATGAAGTACTATGATTAATGGTTATTACCCCCTAGTAGCGAGGGCTCTTTAGCGTGCAAACGCCTACCGCCATAGGGCCTTCCGAAAGACCCGTAAATGCAGTGCATTTGGAGGGCCAATCACTACCAATGTTTACGTCTTAGGTTGGCGATGGCATGAGGAGGATTCGAATTCATGAGCTTCCGGTTAGGAAGCAAACGCTCTACCATTGAGCAATGCGACCGGTAATTGCGTGGTGGTGGTGGTGGAAGTATATAAAGAACCTAAAAGCCAGGAATAATTCGTTTACTTGCATGACAATCTGAGCAGTGTTTATATACTTCCACCTGAAGTGTGTCACAGTCTGTATAATGGAATGATAACGTGTTGTAAAGTTCTAACGAGATACAAATGGAGTTTATCATTTTGGTTCGTGGATTTATCAGAATAAAGAGAATCTTATATTTTCGGTAAGTGCACATCTCCGATACCTGCTGAGTAGACGTCCGTATTTGACACGTTTGTTTTTTTTGTTTTTGGCGAGTAGACGTCCGTATTTGACACGTTTGTTTTTTTTGTTTTTGGCGAATATGCCATGTGCATTACATATTATGCATATGCACTGGTCGAGTTCACCTAGAAAAATCACTCAGGTGTGACAATCACATTTGGGGTATACACGGGTAGAGTAAATTAGGCTACCTGAGAGAAATATGGCGGATAAGATGAGAAAGGTATACGTATTTATTAGTTCATGTCAACAGAATGAGAGAGTGGCGTAAAGACACGGCCCCTTGGACATACCAGAGGTGGTATCATGTGTCTAAGAGGAGCAAGCATTCCCTGTTGACCCGTTACACCCATCTTCGACCCTGTAATTTTGATCAGGTAAACAGAGTAATTTGTATTTAAAACCAAATAGCAATTTTAGACAAAGGACTAATACGGAAGTTCCGAGTTCCCCAAGAGTTATTTCCCTTTGTCGAACTCTTCCGTAAATTATGACGTAAAATATGATGACAGTGGGTACATTTGCTAATTACTATCGTTGTATTATTTCTTAAAAGATGTTATCCAGAGTTTCTGAGACCATCCTATCTCAGGGAAAAGGCAACTTTAGTGAGTTTATGAGTATTGGATAACAAAATGGCTCAAACAAATATTGTTAATTGCCATCTTTCTTTGATAAAAGCGTCACTCATGTAGAAGAGGAAACGAATAATGATTTAATAGCCAATTTGATGATCTTATTCAAACAAATTATGCTTGATATGGCCAGAATATGCATACCAGTGATTGATATAAACAAAAGTTACGCTTTTATTACATTAATCGTACGTAATCGTTATGTACAATGCCAGTCTACGATATAATGTATACATTGTGTACCCACCATACGTCATCAAATGCGAAAGAGTTCGCCAAAGGGAAATAACTTTTGGGTAACTCGGAACTTGCGTATTGGTATGAAGCATCTCACTTACTGACCTATGTATGGCTAAGGCGGGTAATGCCTTCCCGGATGCGGATGTTTTGTTCTTAAAAGTTTACCAGAATAACCTTTTACTTTATGAAGGAACAATTATCTCCCGTCTTGAATGCCTTAAAGCTGACATGAATTCTGAAATATATACACATTTGTCATCTTACCCACCATCTTTCGTTCAGATAGCCTATTTTATTCTACCCGTATTTACCCAAATGTGATTGTCACACCTGAGTGATTTTGTAGTTAGACTCGACGAGCAGCAATCGCAATTCAACAAACTGGGCGACACTGACACAGGAGGAGAATACCCTGCAGCATTCAAAAAAAAAAAAAAAAAAAAAAAATCACGAAAAAGCAGAACTCGTTTGTTAAATACTTGTAGATCAGAATAGTAGTAGTTCAGTTCCCTTGCAAAGCCGGAAAGTTTAATAAAATTCAGATCAAGCGTTGTTTCTCCTTTGTGTCAACACATCGTTGATGGTCACATGGCTAAAATAAGCAACACTGATTTGTTCCAGACCGAATCTTAGAATAATTTAGAAGTAGTACTTAGAGAACAACATATATAATTGTCGCTGTAAAATAAATTACATGTAGCCATATAGGAATAATTGATCGAAGGAAAATGTATTGTTTCTGTAAAATGAGTAACATACAATTGTACAGAAAACAATCCACAGAAAATATGGCCCTCTAAGTAAAAGAAATCCTATAATATATCATATACTTTGTAACGCAAAGGTTACTATTTGTATATAATACGTACATTTACATCTAATATAGGGAAATCTTTAAAACATTTCTTCTCAAAGACAATAGTCAGAAAAGTTCAATCTTACATGAAAGCTTCCTGACTTAGTGCAGATTCAGTTTGTTAGTGGAAACGCGCATCTGGTGCATCAAAATTGGTACCGTATAAGTTTTACATTAAATAGATAGGGATTATGAGATTGATCACTGTTCCTTGCATTAACCGGAACTAGTTATGAATTGTAGTTGTCTTATATTAACCGGAACTCGAAATGAATTGTAGATTCCTTACATTAAACGGAACTAGCAATGCTTTGTAATTTCCTTACATTCGCTGGAACTAGAAATTATTTGAAGTTTCTTTACATACCTTTGCGAATCTTGTTTAGTGCACAACACTATGAAAGGTGAAGATAACGAACAGTGATCAATCTCATAACTCCTACAAGCAATACAAAATAGAGAGTTGGGCAAACACGGACCCCTGGACACACCGGAGGTGGGGTCAGGTGCCTAGGAGAAGTAAGCGTTTGAAATATCAAGGAAATTATTTGACCTCACATTGAAAGCAGCGGGTTAAGTCGAATACTATTTGACCTTTGTCTATGTCACGACAAACGACCTTTTTTAAAACCAAAATGCTTGATTATAAATTGAGAAAAAAAATTAAAAACATTCTATGCATGTTTGAATTATTGAACTGCATTTTTCACAAGGTATATATGAAAACCCTAGGGTAAATTCACAGTGGAAAACTGGCAGAAGAGTTAATTTCCAAATGAAAAAAAAAACTTGATACATTTCCTTTATTAAAAATGTAGACTTCTCGTCACAACATTTCATTAAATCTAGATAATGATGACTATCAAAATTTTAGGAAGCAATCAACAGTTGTGATCGAGAAGAGAGAAGGAGAAAATTTCAAGTGTGAGATTGTATTTGATGAGACTGATATGACAATGGTACCAGAGCCAACTGTCAAACAGCACTCCAGCCAGCAACATTTTCCTCTTGTATTTTTTGACTTGGAATCAACAGGATTAAGTTTGTTACTTTTTACTACCTGCCCAATATCTAAATTGATTGTTCAGTTGAGAAAAGAAGTTCTTAAATGAATACATGTATTATATTTTGGTGTTAATTCATTTTCCAGCTAGAGATTCTCATATTACACAGCTGTCGTGTGTGGTGAAGAAAAATGTTCCACCTATACCTTTCCAAAAATACCTATCACAGTAAAAGCCTCAGAAATCACAGGAATCGAAATTGTCAATGGAAATATGTTTAACAAAAATATAGAAGTCAAGCCTTTCAGCAGGAATGGATGCTCTGCTTAATTTTGTTTCAAAATTTTAAACTAAAGTAATTTTGCATTTACAATGGCAGTGTATGAATGTCAACAATATACAGAATGTTTATTGTATACTATACCCAATTTAACATTTTCTGTTTATGAGAGAGAGAGAGAGAGAGAGAGAGAGAGAGAGAGAGAGAGAGAGAGAGTTGCAAGAATTGGAAAGTAACTGCAAAAATCATGTGCAAATTGCATCAGTATTGATGTGAACGGTGGTGAATTTGTTCTCTGAATTTTGATACATTTAATGTACCAAATGAAATTATCCTAATAAATTTCCATTTCCATTTCAAATGAAAATGATTAAATTTCCACACAATGTGGGTTTTTTTTATTCATTAGAATACATCAAAGTAAGTTATAATTAAAAATAAGTTTAAAAAGAACTGTATTTTAGTTTTAAGAAAAAATGATGGAGAAAATTGGAATTAGACTGCTTGAAAACTCTAGTTCACTAGTTCACTAGTTCGCTAGTATGTGATTGTTGCTTTAAGAAAGATTTCAAAGCA